>NW_011370913.1:182135-184871 GCF_000735185.1 Notothenia coriiceps | reverse complement strand
TACCATGCTGCGAATGGATCGTCGGCCCCTTTCCCTACACTCCAGGACAGTAGGTTAAACTGTACCACCCCAGCACGTGCACTCCGCTCTGCATCACGCCAAACAGCTCGCTGCCACCCGCACTGCGAGGGGGACCCAAGTTCCCATCAGCAAAAACACGTGGGTTTGCTATCCTGGCTCCAAAATGGTGGAATGAGCTCCCCATTGAAATCAGGACAGCAGATAGCTTGCACGTCTTCCGGCGCAGACTGAAAACTCATCTCTTTAGACTCCACTTCGAGAGATAGAATTACTAACAAAGCACTTATATACTAATAAAGGGCTGGCTTATCTAAAGCCAGTTGAGTAGCACTTGAAATTTTTGGCTCTATGAAACCTGATGTACTTATATGATTCTGTTTTCTTCAAGGTTGTATCTTCCTGGTCGAATGTACTTATTGTAAGTCGCTTGGGATAAAAGTGTCAGCTAAATGCAATGTAATGTAATGATTACAGAAACACAAGGTGCACCATCTGAAAAGTTTTCAAAAACACAGATAATTAACTGTTTCAAAATTGCAAACAGAGAATTTGAGATGAGTCACAGTCTGTCATATTTGTCTTGCTTTCATTGAAGCAACTGAAACGTGTTCATTTATTTTTTATTTGTTTATATCTTTTGTGCCCAGGCTTACATTTTATTTATTTATTACTGTTATTTTAGAAATGTTCCTATTTTAAAACATTTTCATCACGACTCACTTTGCAAATTGTATTAAATACATATGTTTATCATCATCATCCTCATCATCATGAAATATCTATTTTTGCCCTGTATATTTTTTAATATACATATTTATTGTCATATATTGTTATAATTTTCTATTTTATTTTATTGGAAATTTCACTTGAACTTTGTAAAAGTATGCATTTATTTATTACTTATAATTTAGTTTATTTATTTTATCTTTTTAATGCACATTCTGACATTTCTGTCTATATAAATATGTATTATCTTTTTTATTTATTTACCTTTTATATATTTCATTCCAAATGTGCATTCCCCCGTTATAAATAAAAAAATTCAGTTCTGATGATTAAGGTGCATTAATCTGTACAAAAACGGCCACTCACCTACACAAAATGTTAAAGAGAAGTCAGGAAGACAAATTGTTTACTCAAGCTGTTGCTTTGTAGCCACGAGGAATCTAGTGTTAAATATTCATGATTATGATAATCCTAGAGACTTCAGACACTTCCTATTCTACTCCTGGTTACACGGTCAGCAAACAAACCTGTAATAACTGAGGTAGAGAGAAACTGAGCGCCTCACCTTCAGCAGACAGAAGACCATTATTCATTCAAGGCTCCGTGCTATCTCTGAGATAAGGTCACCGACACATCCACAGCTCTGCGTGGACATCACTATGTGAAGGCCTATTATAATATTTTGGTGGGAAAAAAAACACATTGTAATAAAAGGTACATTAATCTGGGACTACAAAGGAACTTTCAAAGTGTCTTTTGTCTTGGCCTTGTGTAATCCATGACGGAACATTTCACAACAATTAAGGAAATATTGTTTCCATTCTTCTTCCATGATTCCATAGATATTTTAGCACCTACCACCTGCCCTGAACTGAGAGAGTGATATTAAAAGAAACCCTGGGGAGATACAGTAGCCTCTATAGCCAGGGGTCACAGAAATATTCATTTTGTCCCCACAGCCGCTCAGCACTCAAACACATTTTTCTGCAGCCTCGCCTCACATTAAACTAGGTAAAAGGAATGAATAGCTGCAGGCTGAATGTAAATGAAGCGGGAAACACCCGTCTGTCCCCGGCAAGTCTCAACTGAGAGATCAGCAGCGTGAAGGCATAAAGCTAGACATGAACAGAGACACAGGAAGTAGGCAACTCTGCCTTCAAAATAAAAGAGAAAAAGCGCCTCTCTAATCTGTATACTGTTGCCTAGGCTAAATGTAATATATTGTGCAAGGAGGTTACAAATTAGTTGATTGCTTATATTGAAGAGTATACTTGCAGCTTACATTCCTGAATTAAATCATTTGTAAACAGTGACAATGTAGGTGAATTGCTATTTGAAAGGCTCAGACTTTTGATATGACACGGTTCTAGTGAATTATCAAGACCTCTTACTTACTAAAATTACTAATATCAAACGGTATAAATACTCTAAGAAAAAGTTGAGAATTCCAATTGTTGCTTAAAGGTCCCATGACATTCGTTTCCGGTTATTACCCGTCCCGTTGTGTAATATGTAGCTTTTTCTGCATGTAAACGGTCTGCAAAGTCACAAACCCTCAAACCCCCTGTAGCGAGTAAAACTCTAACACAGAAAAGACCTGTCTATGCTGCTCCAGAACGCCTCGTTGGACATTTCTCTTTTTCAATTTTTTTCTTCCTGGTCATAGTGAAGTAACGGTCATAGTGACGTAACAGCTCCTCACACACACACACACACACACACACACACACACACACACACACACACACACACACACACACACACACACACACACACACACACACACACACACACACACTCTCACTCACTCAACACAAAAACACACACCTACACACAGACACACCTACACACAGACACAAACACACACACAGACGCACACACACACACACACACACACACACACACACACACACACACACACACACACACACACACACACACACACACACACACACACACACACACACACACTCTCTCTCTCTCTCTCTC
>NW_011370913.1:171500-182105 GCF_000735185.1 Notothenia coriiceps | reverse complement strand
CCCGTCCCTATGAGCCCACTGTGGTCTGATTGGTCAGCTCGCCGACTTTGTTCTGATGAGTCCACCACCGTTACAGCGGAACATCAGTGATTATGTGTTACAATGGCGTTTGTTAGCAACCAGAACATGACACCAGTAATGACAAACAGATGACCCCAATGCTGAATGCTGCGTGGGGTCTGGGTGCAGTGTTGGCGGGACGTTGCGGGGTTCGCTGCTCCGCCCTTTGAGGCTCGAGGAGCGGACAGTGTGAGCTGGATTACTGGTGTTGTTTCCTGGTTGCTGTGTGGGGTCTGCGAGACAGCGAGACACTGCGGAACTCAGCCTGAGCACACACACACACTCACAGCTATGTGTGGCTAAGAAAAGATAAGGCTGGGTGAGTGTGTGTGTGCTGGTGAAGCTGCGCGGAGTACCTCGGCTGAGAAAAGATAAGGCTGAGTGAGTGAGTGAGTGTGAGTGTGTGTGTGTGTGTGAGGAGCTCGGAGCCGTTACGTCATGACCGGTACGTCACTATGACCAGGAAGAAAAAAATGGAATAAGAAAAATCTCCAACTAGGCGTTCTGGGGCAGCATAGACAGGTATTTTCTGTGTTAGAGTTTTACTTCCTGCAGGGTGTACTTTGAGGGTTTGTGACTCTCCAGACCATTTACATGCAGAAAAAGCTACAGTACATTACACACAAGGGGACGGGTAATAACCGGAAAAGCATGATATGGGACCTTTAAGTTTTTTTCAGTATCAACGTAACCCAGTGGTGGTTGCGTGTTCAACCATTGTAAACGGGCCACTAATGGCTAATTCAGCATACTTTAAATGTGGCAAATTCTTCAGAAATGTAAGAAAACAAAAAAAACACTAGAAAGCATTTCAGCTGTGGCCCATAACCTTCAGCAGTATTGAAGTTTGAAACCCCGCCACATACAGTAATATGTTGTATATATTCATGTAATAATACCGCTTATTATTAAATATTAACCCTCTTGATGTTTTACTTTCTCTACTTTCAGGCCTCGGCAAGACTCTCGTGCCGCGTTTAGAGAGCTTGGTCAAAAACATTGCTATGCTTTACTTCTGGCTCTTTAAAACCCACACAGCAGACCTCTACAACAAAAGCATCCAAGTTTTCCAAGACATCCCGATTACTGCGCCAGCACTTTTCTTCTTCAGTGAAAACGACGCCCTGTGCAACTCGGCTGACTTGGAAACGTTAATGGACCGATGGAAGAGGAGGGGTATGACTGTGGAGAGCAGGAAGTGGAAGGAGTCCAAACATGCAGCCCACTTGCGATGCCACCGAGAAGACTACCTGTCCACGCTGGAGAAATTCTTCAACTTGCTGCCTATTCCCTCCCTCAAAGCAAAAATGTAAACTGCTTTTTATGAATTCAAAGACAAAGCTCTTTGATCCTTTTATCTTACAGCTGTAGCATGATTTACGAGTATAACTTAACAGATCATTTTGACTCCTTGTAAAGCATTCTGTATTGTTTAGTTTAGATTTTATTTAAGGATATATTTAAATTGATATGCACTATTTAACTATTGATTGAGTAGCCTTTTGTCATGAGATGCTTGCTTTGCACAAGAAGTGTTCTTTAACGACCTGTGTTTGCACATTGATATCAGAGACCAGGTTTTTGCACAAAATGTAAGACAATATTTAGAAATAAACTTAAAATGTGCATTGCATTGTTCCTAACCTCTCGTCACCCGTGTTTTATTTCCCGACACCAATGTATATGAAAGGTAAAGGCAGCTTTAGATAGTCAGTGCATGGTGGGATTTTGTTACTTGAGGGATAATAGGTCAGGCAGCAAGCCATTTTCAACAGGCATGATGTAGGACAGCTAATAATAGTAATAATAAATGATATTTATATAGCGCCTTTCAAGGGACCCAAGGTCGCTGTACATGGTGGACAAACAAAACAAACAGACAAACAAAAAATAAAGGAAGCCGGGGGATCAAGAAAGGGCTAGATCCTGAAGGCCAGGGAGCTAAGGCAGCAATGGATTGTCAGCTGGCAGCAGGAAGGTGTATCCATTACTACCTGAACTGGATTTAAAAAGTGAATTTGAAGCAAGCAGGTGATGGAAACATGGCCGACACTGCAACCAGTTCCAGTTGGATAGAAGAAAGGTGAGTGTTCAGATTATTGCAGAATTGTAAACTTTTAACGTAAGGGTTTTGGGTAGGCCTTCTGAAGCACTTAAAGCGCTTTTGTTGTGGTTCACCTTTTCCAAGCATATGATACAGTAGGAAATGGCGACATTTGCTGTTGAAACACTGGTATTGCAAGTGGATTTCTGCATTTAATGTGAGGCCCGGATGAACCTGTGGAGAGATGTGCGTTTCGAGTGTATCGTCAGCACTCATACTAACTGGAGGTGTTATATTAAAGACATAAATGTAGATTATGGTTGCTGCTTGCTATGATGAGCTAGCATGGATGTCTAAAGACAGTGTTAAGTGACGTAGACAACTATATGACGTGGAGCAGCATGCTAGCTAAAAATGTCTGCTGGGTTTTAGCTAGCATGTTGTTGACTAAACCAAGATGACATTAGTTTTAGGTTGGATATTTAACAGACATTCACTCAAAGGGTTACACTTGATAGACCGTGAATAAATAACCGTTTGAAAGCAGTGGTGTAAATTAACTAAGTACATTTACTCACTAAAAAGTAAATAGAATTGTTAGCTAGGCCTACTTGTACTTGACTACTTTGTATGCTACTCCTACCCCACTACAGTTCAGAGGTAAATTGTTAAATTTTACTCCACCCATTTTTTTTTACTACCTTTAGTTACTTTACAGATTTTAATAAATAGGCCATGTGAAATATAATCAACTCTTAAATCAGACTTTAGTTACACCTGGAGTAAATTCACAGGCTACCCTGCAGTATACAAGTTCATTAAAATTAGCTGCACCTTTGCCAGCTTTGATAACACTTTAATGCACAGGTGTCAAACTCCTGCCACACAGTGGGCCAAAATAAAGAAATCGGTACTAGTCGAGGGCCGGTCTGGTTCAATGTTTATTGCAAAACTTATTGAAATTAACTTATTGCACATATTAAACCTGGAACTAACAAAGCTTAAATTATTGCCTATAAAAACAACATTAAACATTAAATAATCAGTTGCATTAATTTCTTCTGGCTCTTTCTGCAGCTTTTCCAGTCATTTCTTGTGATTACATTTTTCCACAGGCTAACAACAGCTTCAAAAAAACAATTTCCCTCAAAGAAAAAACCAAACATGCCCTGTTGTTTCAAGAAAAAAAGTGCAAAAGAAACATCCATTTAAACTCAGTTTGATGCTCTGTGATGCTAGTTCAAGGCTGATACTTGGCATCTCATCTTGGGTGCAAGTTCATCAATGTTTGGGGTCAGGCTCTGAGCGGAGGAAACCCTCAGGATTGAGTGAAGGTGTGCGTGCAATATACCGGCGGGCCAGATCTAATAGTAATTCAAAATTATCCTGCGGGCCGAAATTAAATCCACCACGGGCCTGATTTGGCCCCTGGGCCTTGAGTTTGACACATGTGCTTTAATGCATCAATAATTATAAAACATATCATATACTGTATATTATTCTGAAATGGTCCAATCTGCAGAATGACTACTTTTAATGTTGATACTTTAAGTATATGTAGGACTATGTGCCAATAATTTTGTACTTTCAGTGGGGTAGCATTTTGAATGCAGGACTATTCCTACACTTTAGTACTTCTAATTATACTCACAGTAACCACAATATCTGAGTACTTCCCCCACCTCTGTTTGAAAGACACACAACCTTTTATTGTCATTACTTTCACGCTAACTTGCCAGTATTAGTGTATGTATTTAACTAAAATGTAAAAAGAAAAATAAATTTCAGATTTTTGTATGACAAGCCAGCAGTCTCCTTTCTTGCAGATGCAGATTTGTAGGCTATTCCTACACTATAAGAGAAGGAACACCCCTTGGGATTGTAATGCTTTTTCTATTTTATCTGGATATATTTATTTAATGTTTTTTGATGAAAGCCTCGAAGAATTTATGAGTCAAAATCAATGCAAAATTGTTTTACCACAGGGTACAAGTAGTTCACACTGCTTTTATTATATTTGAATCCACCTTTCATTTAACATTCATATCATCGAATTGTATTTTCATTGAATTATTCATTAATAATTCAATGAAAATATAGTTTGAAAAGTCTTAATTATTTCCAATGGTATTCATGTCATATAACTCCTTAACCATACCATATGTTATAAGTACACTCAATCAAAATGAGACCCAACTCTTTTTGTTTGAATTTAGGTCTTCTTTTATTTTATACAAACATTGTTATCACAAACACATTGCAAAATCATCAAATAGTTTTGCGTATACTTTTCCTCAAAAGTAACTTTAAAGGGGACCTATCATGCTATATTTGAATAATATATTGTAGGGCCATACCTATATAAGGTATATTTATAAGTTTTATTTTTCAAAATACCAAACAGATCATGCATTTTAGCCATGCCTCATTTTGCCTCACTCCAGCTCTNGTGTGTGTGTGTGTGTGTGTGTGTGTGTGTGTGTGTGTGTGTGTGTGTGTGTGTGTGTGTGTGAGGAGCTGTTACGTCACTATGACATAGTGAAGTAACGGTCATAGTGACGTAACAGCTCCTCACACACACACACACACACACACACACACACACACACACACACACACACACACACACACACACACACACACACACACACACACACACACTCACTCACTCAGCCTTATCTTTTCTCATCTTTTCTCAGCCGGGGAGATCCTAAGTGTGTGCTCCCGCGGTGTCTCGCTGTCTCGCAGACCCCACGCAGCAACCAGGAAACGACACCAGTAATCCAGCTCACACTGTCCGCTCCTCGAGCCTCAAAGGGCGGAGCAGCGAGCCCCGCAACGTCCCGCCAACAGGGCACCTAGACCCCACGCAGCATTCTCATCTGTTTTTCATTACTGGTGTCATGTTCTGGTTGCTAACAAACACCATTGTAACACATAAACAATGATGTTCCGCTGTAACGGTGGTGGACTCATCAGAACAGAGTGGGCGAGCTGACCAATCAGAGCACAGAGGGCTCATAGGGAGGGGGGTAAGGAGCTCCAACAAGCCGTTTAGGACAGAGAGTGAATACACATACTATACAGAGATGCTGTATGAGAAACCAATGTGAGTTTGGAGCATCGAACAATATAAATCTATTGTAGTAGACCTCAACAATGGAATTATGATCAGTAGAAACGGCCATGTCGTGGGACCTTTAAGTGAAAGTAGGCTGTCTAGTCTACATTTAAAATGTCTTACAGAAAGCAGAGGGCACTTACTGATTACAATCTTCTCTTAAAAAGTAAAATCAATAAACACAAATGTTGGTGGCAGTCAGTCAGCCTACAAAAAGGATACAATATTACAATTATTCAAAGTTTTATGCAAAGGTTCCAACAATATGTGTCCAAAGGTGTATCCTATTTGAACCTGTCAAACATCAATAGGCTTTGTTTTCTGACCATAGGCCTATCACCAATCTTTATAAAAACATTATCACACAGAATAGCCTAAATGTATGTGATTCTTGGGTAGACCCAAAAACGAA
Source organism: Notothenia coriiceps (assembly GCF_000735185.1). Lineage (NCBI taxonomy): Eukaryota > Metazoa > Chordata > Actinopteri > Perciformes > Nototheniidae > Notothenia > Notothenia coriiceps. The sequence continues at coordinate 176,468 of NW_011370913.1, read as the reverse complement.
TTCAGCCGACCTTTCAGCTCCACTTAATTAAATGCACGGTTGCAAGATAAAAATGTGAGTTAATTGATTTAGAGAAACATTTTAAGTTGCAAAAATTAATTTATAAGTTGTGTTGACGTAATAATGTTGGTAATTACATCAACTTAATATTGTGTGTAATTTGAACTCTGATTTCTGCGTTAATTGACTTAAAACAAAATTCAAGTTGTAGAAAGTAATGCAATTGGCTTGATAACTTCATTGTTCTACATCTTGAGTTAAGGATTTCAAGTCCACTCCCACTTAACATGCCTGGACAAGTTCCGACAGTTAAGACAAATAGAAATACTATACAAAGGACATGTTAAGGTGAGTGTCATCTTTTGTCATTCAAATACAGATAGCCTTGTAGTTGCACTGATAGGCAAATTGCTGTTTGACCAAAATTAGCAGCCTTTGAACTGTGAATAGTTCTGTGAGAGGATACAAAGTAGTAGAGGCTACTGTGAGAGTAAAAATACTTTGGTTACTATTGTGATATCGCTTTTTATTAAAAATGAATCTCGGTGATGCAGATCAAGGACATGCTTCTTGAGGTAGGATCGTTATTTAGAGTTGTCATTGAAATGCAAGTTGTTGGCAGTCACTCATTCAGTATATATTAATTTACGTAATTTCTCTTTTTTTCCTTTTTCAAAAATAGCACAATACAATTGAAGTATGCAGAGAACTATAGCCATCCGCTGCCTTGTCGTGTACCTTGGAGAAAAGGAAGTGGACCTTTTCAAGGAGTTTAGCGACGTAATTCAAAATCTTGAAATAAAATAAAATCCATGCACAGTGTAAAACACAGGACAAAAGCACTGCTCTCTGTCAGTTACATTTTGAAGCATATTGCACTTTTGGCCACACCCCAATCAATAATATCTTAGCAACGTTCAGCATGGATAGGTGTTGGCAGCAATGGCATGGGAAAAGGATTGTGTCAAATGTGAAAAGTGGCTTCTGCTCTGCACTTAACCAGTTCAAATATTGTATGGAACCTTCAGAAAAGATGAGAAGGTACACTAAAACTTGCACAGTTATGATTGACAAAATCAGTCCACATGCATTTAGACACTATGCAAAGTACTCAAAACCACCACTGTGTGTCTTCAGTACCACATTGCCATGATGACATGCAGACTCAATAGGTGAAAACAATACCAGCGTCACTTTAGCAGCTGGTAATAATGGCTCTGAATTAGCTAAGAGTGACAGTTTAAAAAGTATGCAATTACCTAATTCATTATCTCTTATGCGCTAACCTATTATTTAATGTGCTTCAAAAGGACATGAATATCGCCTTCATCAGTGACCGGTCCACCCCAGGATCTGACCATACGATGGCAACCATCGTGGTCGAGGGAAACAAATGAATGAGCAAGCATTCTGCGTTAAATGTGTTCATACTGTTTGAAATAATGACTGTCGGCAGTGTAAACATCTTTGTTACATCTTTTGTAGAATTGATGTGTGTGATCTGCAGATTGGTGGACATTGAGAGTTTGTTTCTGTAGTTTTACAAAAACTTTACAGATTTTACATATTTGGCACTGGTTTTAAATATGCAAAGGCCTCTAACTTCGTTGTGATGGCAGCATGTATTTACTGTGTCCTCATTTCCCATGGTAATATGGCTAATGTGTTTATTTATTATTTGTGGGGCAATTTAAATGTGTTATTTATCTTTTTTTTCAAGATTTAAATGAAGCTCAGCGCAAGTTCTTTCAGGAAGACTGGGTGTATATACATTCACTCCGCAGCTGCATATAATCAGCTCATCACAGGCGTTCTCTTTAACCTATTACATTTCACAGTGTTACATTTAAAACAAAATTCAGAAATGTGAATCTGCGTCACAGATGTATCGCATAATCATCAACATGGCGCAGAGGAGGCTCATGATCGCATTTCCAAGAAAGTATCAGAAACTCGTTGCGTGAAGTAGTGGGTGAAGATCATGTCTGACGTCAATCAGACATGCATCACAGAATGGTAACATCCACCGTAGATTGAAACGTGTGGTACTCACACGAGAGATGATAATAAGGCCAAGATGGTCACATTCCGTGATTTCCATCTGCACATGTTATGATGATTATCGTTCATGCAGGAGTGAAGATGACCGTCGCTGTCCTTTCAAGACGAAGTGAGGGAGAGAGAGACTGATTCTGACACAGAGAGCGACTGGAGAGAAGTGAAGGAGGGGGTGTGGCTTGTGCATGCTGTGTTTGTGGATGGTAGAGCGACAGTGAGGGAACGTGTATGTTTCCCTGGAAGTGAAACGATTGGCAGCAGAAAACAGAGGTCTTTTGATGTATTTTGTTGAAACAGAAGAACAGCTAAGATATAAAATGCAACGCCTCCCAAGAAGAGCTCGTCGTTTTAAGCTAAGTTGGTTATTGAAACTTGAAGCTGTTGCTTCTGCCCTCCTCGACTACGGTCTGGGAGCCGACAGGAAAGTTCAACACCACAGTGGCCAGTCCGCCCCTTTGTAGCATATTATTTAAATGAGGAGATGAGCAGATCGCCACTGGGCTTTCAACTAAAACACAGCCACGCAAAACTGCGGCATTTGTTACAGCTCCTTATGGGTACTGCAATTAGTGAAGTGCTTTCCTCCGTTGGTGAAACGGATCAGCACTGCACCACAGAGAAAGCGGCAGAAAGTCACCTGGAGTTAAACGAGAGCGGGACTGCGTTACGTGCCATGGCTTCTTCTGCAGGTAAACGGGGAGACAGCGCTCTGGCGGACGGTCTCGTCAGGATCCGAAAATACAATTATAAATATTTTTGACACTTTATTTCCACTTATTCCTAGTGTGCCACTGGTTCACGGTGCCGCGTGCCAGCCAGGGGTTTGCCGACCCCTGATCTAGACTCCAGAAAAAACGCGGGCAAAAATCCTTGATTATGACGATTAAACATGCAGGGTTTTTTTATGTGGTTTTATGGCGGGGAAATTGCGGGAAGTTGCGGAAAGTGCGAAATATGCATAAATATGCCGGGAAAAAAAGAACAACAATTTTTTTAAATTATTGGGCTGTCTTATTTATTCTCTCTCACAACACAATCCTGCCACTAAACGTAAAACCCCTTTACTATTCAATTAAACCACATTCAATGTTTATTTATGTAAAAGCAATATGGGCTTTTTAATCTCACACCACACACACCCCCCCCCCACACACACACACCACACAACACCACTTCTCCGCCTCATTCGTTTTCATTTACTGTTTGTTATCTGGACCAGCTTCAATCTTGTAGTCTGCTACTCACTTCGTTTCTTGTAAGCCCTCGAAAGGGTTTTGGAGGTTGAAGCCTCGGTGGACGTTTGAGTTGTTTGGCTTTCTTGTCCGCAGCAGCAGAAAGCATTTTCGAATGTTTTGAATGAATCAAAGTGGGTCGTCCCGTCGATTTTCCTTATGCTCCAACAAACAGTTTGCACGGGTGAGAATATTTCCCCCCACTTTTTGCCCGGTCTTTAGTAGAAATGTTCGTCGGTAAATGAGATGGATTAGATTTTTTCATCTTGGTGTTTCTCTATCGTGTGGCTCCACACGTTCACTCTATACAGTGTTGTTCACATTTTGTGAATGCGCGAGTGATGACGTCACGTCAAGACGAGTTAACTTTTTTTTTTCTCAACTTTGTTGACCTTTTAATTAAATATGCGGCCTTTTAAAAATTCTGCGCCATCTTGCGATTATGCTGGTAAATTCTGCGATTTGCAGGAACGCGTTTTTCTGAGGGTCTTAATAAATCAGCTCATTCACAGGCGTTCTCTTTAACCTATTACATTTCCACCTCAATTCTCCACAGCCAATCAACGAGACTGCAGCCAAACTATAAATGGTTCTCCTCTCTCTTGCAGTCATGGTTGTGTTTAAGGTCTTCATGCACCTTTATTCATTATGCATGTGTCAATAAATGTTCCAAACTTAAATGAATTCTCTCCTGATTGAAACATCATGTGTTGAAATTAAACCAAACTGCAGTTCAAAATAAAAAGTGAATTGCCTAATATTTTTGTTGTGGAATCAATTAATTTCATTCTTTAAAGGGCAAAAACATGAAAAGCTAAGAAAAAAACTATTTGAATACAATATATTTGGAGCAACTTTAAATTTATAAATGGTTGTAACTCTAAAAAAACGTGTGTTCACAATTGATGGTAATTACATACATACAAGTTAAAATTCCTTTTTAAATCATACGGTAAAACAAGGTAGGAACAACTTCATTTTTGGAGTAATCAACTTAAAACTTGTATCCCCTGAATGAGTGGTAATAAGTATCATACAACAAACCTGATCATAGAGGTATAAACTAGTTGGAACAACTAACCGATAATCAACCAAAACGAGTTAGCTACCAAGTTAATTAAGTAAGTGTAATTAAAAATCCTCTAATTGTAGAGGAAAAGCCATCTCCCTAACTCAGAATAACGTGCAGAATCATAGAAGTTGTCTTAACTCAATAAACATCGATGCAAACTGTTGCGTTGATTTCTTTGTTGAGCAAGCATTTGTTTTAGAGTGTGTGTGGGTGTGTGTGATGGGCCATGTATCCCCACACACCCTGTAACAACAAGTGGTTAGCCTACAGGAAGTGCCTCTGGAAGTGTCAACAAATTAACATGACCGAAACACACACACACACACGCACGCACGCACGCCACGCACGCTACGCTACGCACGCACGCACACACACACCACACACATCACACACACCACCAGGCTTCACTGTATCTCGTGGCTCTGTATCATACGCTTAATATTAAAGTATCAGGCGAAGGGCAGGATTTGTGCCGCTAGAGAATGAGAGACACAGAAACGAAAGAAGGAAAGTGTTGATCTGTGTTTCCTGTGTTGTTTTTAACAAAATAATGCAATATTGGCTGGAGGGCAGAAAGAGGCCGAGGTGAGGGGAACAAATATAAAA
>NW_011370913.1:165844-171455 GCF_000735185.1 Notothenia coriiceps | reverse complement strand
AGGGATACCGGGGACACCAGACTTTACCAGTCGAGCGGCTGAAACAAGACCTACTCAGGTGGTGGCAATGTCGCCCTTGTAGCTCACTAATACACAAGGTTACCGCAAACAATCGTTGGTGCTTGTAGCTGTGGGTCATTACTGTTTGTCTACTGGGTTTACGACTTAGACGCAACTCCCAGACCCACGTCACAACCGCCCTGCACGCCCCAAGCGACGGGCGGAAACTCCGGCTCCTGCGCCTGTCACACTCGACCTAATGACCACAACAAAGGAAACAACGACACACCCCAGACGTCTGTCGCTCTGTGACGCTTGAGTCGGACTCGTGTGTGTGTGTGAGTGCCCATAACACACCGATTCTTTTCTATTCTCCCGACCCACTCACACACACACACGACCACTTCGACGCGCCGGTCATGGAGCCGACTCCTTTTCTATTTCCGCACTCACTCACTCACAATCACGACACACCCACCACACTCCCCTCGAGCCTCGGCAATGCAGCATTACCTGGCCCATGCAGTGATACTGGTCTTCTTTTTTTACCTTATTCCTTTTTAGAGGTTTGCTCCGCAAGACCCCCGTCGTGATTCCTGTCCATAAAAGACCACCAGGAGCTCCAACAAGCCGTTTAGGACAGAGAGTGAATACACATACTAGATGGGATTGGGATTTTGGAACATTGAAAAATGTAAATCTATTCTAGTAGACCTCAACAATGGAATTATGATCAATAGAAATGGCCATGAAATGGGACCTTTAAAAATGTGAAATGTGTGGGTAAATTCTGAAACCTTTTCTACAATTTTAAGGCCGATTTAGAAGAGATTATGATATACTGACATATTTAAAGTCATACTAAAGTTTGAAATAACATGTTGAGTCTGTTTTAAAATATGCCTAAATCGTAAAAAAATATGAACACCATGTCCAAATATTATAACTGAACTGATGAATGTATAAACCGTTTGCACACACTCTAGGCAGCACAGACACGAGCAGCCACAAATAATTCCTGGTCAGCTGACAAGTTAATTATTTAAAGATCTGACTGGCATATCCCACGAAAAGTAACCTGAGGAGAGGGACACTCACTCACCTATCGCCATATTCTCCAGACTCCCAACCACCAGGCTGTCATAGATATGTCCTATCACCCTCTTGGCCAGGCCTGCATGTTTTTCCTCTCCCTCAGCAATGTGGGTGAGTGTCTGTGTGAAAGTATAGCCCCCGATGGAGGAGGCATGGACCAGCACCGCCCTCCCTGCAAACTGAGGCTCCTCCAGAACCTTCAAAACCTCCATCCCGTAGTCTAGCCCCCACCGAGGCCACAGGAAGTGCATCACACTGCTCTGGACCAGCAGGACATCCAGGCCCCGGTGCAGGTAAAGGTCCCGGTACCTGGCCACTGCCACTTTCCGGGCACCGAGCCAGGAGAAGAAAAGAAGAAGGGGTCGGGCAGTGGATTCAGATTGTGATTGGGTGTTTTGGGAGGAGGCAGATGTGTGTGAAGGAGAATCTGAGAGCAATGGAGAGGATGAGGAGGGGTCTGCGGGGGAGGAGTCACTGAGGGGCTGAGTTGAGGGTGATGGGGTAGAAATAGGGCAGTGTGCAGTGTGCAATTGAGATTCTTTGTTAGCAGATAATTTCTGTTCCTCTGCCCCCGAGAGTGGAGCAAAATAATAAGTTATGCCCTTGCTGATCCTCCTGGCAACGAACTTTCCTCCGTCGACGTGATCAGACGGGCATATGTCACCCCTAAAGAGATATCAGAAATCAGAAAACCTTTATTGGAATGGGTAATATGCATTGTTACAGCAAAGGGACAGTGCAGATAATAGGCACAAATAAAACAAGACAATCATTAAATATAAGCACATGTTGATGAATAAACTCAAATATGTAGGCTTCACATCCATGGTAACATTTTATAAAAGATTAAAACAACTGTCAATTTTAAAGAATTCCCACACAAATGGTTATTTTGTATTTAACTTACGATTTCACTACACATCCTCCTGAGAATCAGGAAATTAAATATTGCAGTTTTGTTTGGCATCGACAAAAAACTAAATATAATTTTATTTTTCAATAATGTCACTGATCTCCTATGTGACACGTCTGCTACATCCATGATCTTCATGAGTTTTTCATTTTGCCTGGGGGGAAAGGTTAAAATAGATCTGCTTTAAAACGCTTCAACTACAACTACCAATGGCGATGCAACAGGAGAAATAGTCCTCGCTGATTATAAATGCGTATTGCAAAAATCATAAGCGGTTCTCATTTTTTTTAGGCGGATGAAGAACACCATCGGCTTCGTCCTTTTTATTTAAATGCTCATGCAAGTTGCCCTTGATATCAAAGCAGAATATAATCGTGTTACCCAGAGGAGAGCAGCCGGTTTCCCATTCTGCGGAGTTACAATGTCCCGGGCAGCCCTGGTGCTCCTGTTCGCCTGAAAATGAGTTCGGTCGGCCGGTCAGATCTTCCGCGGAGGAGCCAGCTCGGTGACGTATGAGCATGAGCTGCTTCTTCTTCTTCGTGTGGTTGGTGGTGTTTTATTGGTGGTTGGCAAACAACGACATGCTGCTTTACCGCCACCGTCTGGTGTCTGGTGGATTGGGACAGTAGCACCAGAGTAGCACTAATAGAAAAAAACAATAAGAACTTATGAATGAATTCAAACTACATGATGCTTCAGTCTGTGCTTTAACACACTCTAAAAGTATGTCGTAGCCTCCTAAAAGTAGCTGCCTCTTTTGAAATATTATAAGCATATTGTTTTAATCCAACAGTACCATAGCAAAATATCACTCATTTTAACTCTGCATCATGTCTGCTAATGTTGTCCATCAGTTATTTTGAATTCCACGTCTGTGTCTTTACCCAAAACATAGCAATACAGAGTTATTTAGGCTAAGATAGTAAACATTTTATTAGTGGAGCTTAAACAGAGCTTACGCTTATGCTATTCATATTTCACAGGACCTCGTGTTCGGAAAAAGCTATTACTGTGGCCATACCCTCATGAAGTCACATTGGCCTGACTACCCTTCATCTAAACAGGGAAACATAATAAGGTCATGTACCATATTTGTTTTGACCTACTGATAACTGACTGCAATACAAGTTAGTGCCACTAGATGGAGCTAGAGACTAACGCAGGGGATTTGATGACTTCCAAAGTCACTTTTTGGGCCTCGTGGTGTTCATAAGTCTTAATTCACATCCTTCCCTCGAGAAATGTTAAGAATTAGATAGAATTCATTTTGTAAAATTAAATGCATTCCAGAAATGCAATATATTTGCTATCTCCTTATTATTATTTTTAGCTGCCCAACTACTCAAACTCAAAGATTTATGTAAACTTTGACCCTGCTAACTATTTCTAGGATATGTCTTTTTTTTAAACTGCCTTTAAGACATGTATATTTTATTGTCTCAGAATTCCTCAAAGATTGATAATTATAAAAAGATAATATTCTATAATTCCACTTTGTAAAGTGCCATACTTGATCAAATGTATTTTCGCCTGTTATTCTTTTACCTTAGTTGTATCTGTTATGTCAATTTCTACTATTGTAAAGAGCAAAACAAAAACAAAAAATCCTATTTTATAAAGGTTATTGCATAATTATATAATAAATCGGCCATGTCTTCATCCATTTTCCTTTTTCGTACCATTTGAACCTGAGATACTGATTGCATAATCTGATGTTTACAGTTCTTTTAGATCATTTCAACCAGCAAATGACTTTTTAGCTGCCGTAAACACGTCACCTTGTCCACATTTGGATGGCTCAGTTGGAAGACACCAAACCAGCAAACTGGAAACATTAGGCACATCAACCTGTTTGTGATGTACCTATCTTATCCCTGATGCTTTTTTTGAGCTCCAGATTGAACTTTAAATCCCCTTTAGAATCAGAAATATGTTATTTTTAGACAGAATCACGTACAGTATATTAAATGTATCTGAATGTAAGAATATGAATCTTGAGTGAGATAATTAAACAGGCTTTTATGGCTGTACCATTCTATCAGCTGTACAATTTCTACAGTTCTTTTGTATCATTTTATACACATTTTCCCATTAGCAATTCATATTATTCCTAACCTTGGGATTTCCACTTGAGTTTAAAATAAGGTTTAAAAAAGGTTTGGCAGCGCAGCATGAGTTTTCAGAGTTATGTTATTTGCATTACGCTTACATGCATGTTACTGTTTTTCTTTGTGGCCTTCAAACCACAAAAATGTCTTCACTGAAATCAGCGTCACTTCATCAGTACTGCTGGCTGTAAATGTGAACCACGGTTGTCATGACAGTGTTTTGTGTACACTAGGTGACTGCAAAATGGCTGCCATAGTTGTGATCAGGTCTTTCCATTATTTCACATACAGGCAGCAGAGGCAGTTTAAGGTCAGCACATTCACTCACTTTCTCTTTTTCCCCCTTTTTTCCTGGATATATTTTCTGCAGTCATTCCAGTTGGGACTTGACTTGCTTGTATCCTAGTTATGTGTTGTCCACGTAAACATAAGGTTGTTTTTTAGAAACCTGCACACACATTAAATACACATTTTGAGGAACCTTCTGGCTGTATTCTGTTAGAAACCAATAATTAAACAATCATATCCAGGTTTCTGATCTGGCCTGATCAACTCTTTATATTAGCAGTTAGTCAACAAAACTAAACATTTAAAGGTAACCAAGCTGTATTTTCTTAATGCATCAACATATTCACCATGGTTGCTAACTTTATCAAAACTAAGAGCTGAAATAGAGCTAAGGGGAACTGCGAAGTCTGTTGACCCCTTTTACTTTACACAGTTGTTAGCAGGGTTAGGAGGGTTACTTTAAAATGTAATCCATTACAACTAGCTTTCTGAAACAAATCTTATCTTACAATAGACAAGACAATAGATAGAGGTAATAGAGGTAATGTAACCCTAAAAAGAAGAAACCAAGATATTTAGGATAAAATGTGTTCTACATTTAGGCAAAACATACAGAGCATAAAAAAGTGTTTTAGTTTAATATATATTTAAAATAAAGAATAGCCTAAATGAAAACCTAAAACAAAATTCAGGCAGTACTTCTACCTACAATATATTCATCATTATTGATACATTACAAAAATGTACTTTTTTTGTCATCCGCCACTCCCCAAGCCTGATTGTAAGCATAAACATATTTATCCAGGTTTAGTTTCAATAGTGTGATTAGTGTGTGTGTGTGTGTGTGTGTGTGTGTGTGCGTGCGTGCGTGCGTGCGTGTTTGCGTGTGTGTGTGTGTGTGTGTGTGTGTGTGTGTGTGTGTGTGTGTGTGTGTGTGTGTGTGTGTGTGTGTGTGTGTGTGCGTGCGTGCGTGCGTGCGTGCGTGCGTGTTTGCGTGCGTGCGTGCGTGCGTGCGTGCGTGTACAACAGTAAAAGCCGGACGTTTTCTCTGCCTGGCTCAGCATGATTACTTTCGGGTTCAGTCTAGCAGGAAAAAGTTTTAAAACTCAACCCTGGCCTCAGAGGCCACGTGCTTGTGTTACCCTCAGCACTAACCCCCCTCTCTACCCCCACCATTAACATTAACCTATTTAGGACCCCCCCCCCC
>NW_011370913.1:161585-165830 GCF_000735185.1 Notothenia coriiceps | reverse complement strand
CCCTCATCCCTGCTGATCCTCTATACATTTCCCCTCATCAAAACGCTCTCTCCTAGGAAGAGAAAGCCTCCATCACTCTCTTCTGACCCCCTCTCAGCCCCTCCCCCATATTGCTGCCGCACAAAACCCCAGCCTTTCCTTTTTGCATTGTTTCACTGTGTCCCCTATTGTCCGAGTAAAGAGAGAAAGTTGGGAGGGGGGGCAGAGAAGAAAAAGAGGGGAGGAGGGGAGAATGTTCCCTCTCTGTTCTCTGGGCGGGGGTCAACCCACATCAGGGTGTGGAAATTCCATTTCCTGCTTTTCTCCAAGACTTTTCCATTTACTCGTCTCTTTCCTTATCTCTGTTAGATATTCTCCTGGTATTATGTGCCGTTCTAACCTGATAAAACACACAGAGCATGTCTGAAGCATTAAGACACACAAAGGATTTACTTTATTTTCATTTTAGTTTGTAGGGGCAGGTGGCAATAACACCATTTCAGGCAATCACAACAAAACCATCTGAATAGGTATTTCTTTACCCAAACTACAACTCCAGCAATTTGCAAGTTTATGGTTACTCATGTTTTCAAGGCCTACCGAATTGTTATGAACCAAGAGCAAAACACTCTGGAGTTCTGCTTTTATCCAGCGTATTTTTTCCTTGCGCTCTTCAATGCTTTAAACGTCTGACATTTATGGTTAAGGAGGTAAAGGGCGCAACTCCATCGGCTTAATTTCTATATAATGGACTTATATAGTAATAATATAGTACTTTGTGAATCTACATGAGGCATTAATTTAAAGCGACATGTTTTGCAAGGAAGTACATTTAATCCCAATATTCACTCTCCTTTTAGCTCTAATTTGGTCTCCACCATCTCCTTAAGCATATGTTATTTAGTCTACAGAGGCATACAGCCTTTCACTAAAAACACTGGATACAACATATTGATTACAGCTAAATATACAATATACATTTTCCTGAACAAGCAAGAGGCAAATGACACAACACCAATCATGTTCATCCAGCATTTCTTTATCCCTCTTTCTACTTTCCCCCTTTCATCCATCTCCATCCATCTTTCACCCTTCTCCATGTGAAGTGATTTGCATTCATAACATGCTTAGTGCTGACGGAGCTGATGTGTGACACCTGTCCTCTGAGGGAGGAGCTTTTTTTATCACATCAATCTTCCTTATTGGTATGGAAACCATGTCTAATCCCCAGTTGGTACACAGACTAATGTATTAAACATACAGTCATTGATTACAGATGGCAAGCCAACATCTTAGAGGACCCCCCTCAAACAAAATCCCATTTCAAACCTCTGGCTGCCATTTTGTATTTTGAACAATTTACTATATTCCTAATGTAGGTGTACCACATGTTTGGAGAGAACTTAATTGGCAAGAAAAACAAGATATATTCACAATCAAATGTCACTATTATATAATAATGTTACTGTCTGTGTTTAAAAGCCACCAAAGCTAACAATACAGCAAGCTAGTAGCTAAGACGATGCAGGAAATCCAGAGGCATATTGACTGTGGACAAAGATAAAGCCACTGTGAATATGTACATTTGTCTCAAACATATGAAAATGTATTTATACAATTAAAATGACAATATATTTACTAATTAGGTTTTTAAAACATCTATGGCCTCCTATACTCTGAAAATGTCACACCATTCGAGGGCAGCAATGTTTAACTGCATATATATATGGAACGAATACCATGGCACTATCAAATATTCCAGCCCAGTCTCACAAAAAAACGTGTAATATCTACGTTGATCCAGAGGGCAAGACATACTATGTTCACAAGTAACCCTCTCAAAACGTGACATGGCTACAAGTGAAGATGGCATTATTTGTATCTGTGTATCCCTCCAAAAAATACAGATGATTTCTCCACCAAGGTCATCTCTGATCCTCATCTAACAGCCATATCAAATCTGCAGGGAAAGCTGTCTGGGAACACATTCATAAAAACACGCCAGTAGTTACACACACACACAGCCCACGTTATCAAGTGTGTATTGGATTTTTCCCCCAGTCAGATTTTCTTCATAGATTTTTTTAAAGGTTAGATTTACACCGTGACTGCTGCCATGCCATACATACAGAGATCAATTCATAACGCTACTCAGTCAGTATTTACAGTGAATGGTTATTACTGTATGTGAAACCTGAAACTTCATTAACAAGTATTCATAGATGTTAACAAATGGTAGAAGAAAGGCATGTGACTACAGACAGACAGTTAAAAAAAGATAACCCTTTTTAGCCTAAGTATACAATAAATTGGGTTCTTGAGCTTGCTATTGTATTTTCCTTTCAGATGACAGGTCCAGTAAACTATTGATAGAGTCTATTGTTTTGTTTCTCTTTGACCTTCACAATCTGCCATTGTCCAGCATTTTCCGTTAGCTAGAGTTGGCAGAATGTACACGCACACACACACACACACACACACACACACACACACACACACACACACACACACTGAATGCTTAGTATTCTCTGGGCGACTGCAATCAGCTTCACAGTGTCCTCAAGACGTCAGACAGACCTGAGAAACTAAGAAAGGTTCCTTTAACACACTGCAGTCCAGGGTCATTAGGCACACTGAAAACACAGGAATATGTGTAAATGTGCACGATACAATCCACGTGGGATGTCTTAAATTAGAAGTGGAAGTGTTCAGTATTCCTGCCGGATAGTAAAACATAAATACTTATAGCAGGTGAAAAGCAGTGGAAACAAATAAGCTAGTGTCATTAGAGCTGCAACTAATGATTATTTCCTGATTGATCAAATGTCAGTGAGTACTGTGGACACTTTTGATAACGTTTTCCCGTAGGTCAAAGTTATGTGTTCAGATCATGATGCTTTGTTGTGTCAGAGTAACAATCCAAGACCCAAAGATGATGAATGCTATAAATAAGCCAAGTAACAAATCCATACACTCTAAAAATGAATTCAGGCGACCTTTCACCTCCACTTAATTAAATGCACGGTTGCAAGATAAAAATGTGAGTTCATTGATTTAGATAAACATTTTAAGTTGCAAAAATGTATTTATAAGTTGTGTTGACATAATAATGTTGGTAATTACATCAGCTTAATATTGTGTCTAATTTGAACTCTGATTTCTGCGTTAATTGACTTAAAACAAAATTCAAGTTGTAGTAAGTAATGCATTTGGCTTGATAACTTAATTGTTCTACACCTTGAGTTAAGGATTTCAAGTCCACTCCCACTTAACATGCCTGGACAAGTTCCGACAGTTAAGACAAATAGAAATATACAAAGGACATTTTAAGGTGAGTGTCATCTTTTGTCATAGCCTTGTAGTTGCACTGTAGGCAAATTGCTGTTTGACCAAAATTAGCAGCCTTTGAACTGTGAATAGTTCTGTGAGAGGATACAAAGTAGTAGAGGCTACTGTGAGAATAAAAATACTTTGGTTACTATTGTGATATCGCTTTTTATTAAAAATGAATATCGGTGAAGCAGATTAAGGACATGCTTCTTGAGGTAGGATTGTTATTTAGAGTTGTCATTGAAATGCAAGTTGTTGGCAGTCACCCATTCAGAACATATTCATTTAGGTAATTTCTCTTTTTTCCTTTTTCAAAAATAACACAATACAATTGAAGTATGCAGAGAACTATAGCCATCCGCTGCCTTGTCGTGTACCTTGGAGAAAAGGAAGAGGACCTTTTCAAGGAGTTTAGCGACGTAATTCAAAATCTTGAAATAAAATCAAATCCATGGGCACAGTGTAACTAAACACAGGACAAAAGCACTGCTCTCTGTCAGTTACATTTTGAAGCATATTGCACTTTTGGCCACACACCAATCAATAATATCTTAGCAACGTTCAGCATGGATAGGTGTTGACAGCAATGGCATGGGAAAAGGATTGTGTACATTTGAAAAGTGGCTTCTGCTCTTCACTTAACCAGTTCAAATATTGTATGGAGCCTGCAGAAAAGATGAGGAGATACACTAAAACTTGCACGGTTGTGATTGACAAAATCTGTCCACATGCTAATTTAAACACTAGGCAAAGTACTCAAAACCACCTCTGTGTGTCTTCAGGACCACATTGCCATGATGACACACACATGCAGACTCAATAGGTGAAAACAATACCAGCTCTGCTTTAGCAGCTGGTAATAATGGCTCTGAATTCGCTAAGAGTGACAGTTTAAAAAGTATGCAATTACCTAATTCATTATCTCTAATGTGCTAA
>NW_011370913.1:153636-161545 GCF_000735185.1 Notothenia coriiceps | reverse complement strand
CATGTGTCAATAAATGTTCAAACAAAATGAATTCTCTCCTGATTGAAACATCATGTGTTGAAATAAACAACTGCAGTTCAAAATAAAAAGTGAATTGCCTAATATTTTTGTTGTGGAATCAATTAATTTCTTTCTTTAAAGGCAAAAACATAAATAAGCTAAGAAAAAAAACTATCGAATACAATATATTTGGAGCAACTTAAAGGTGACCTATCATGCAAAATGCACTTTTGTACGTCTTTGATACATGAATATGTGTCCCCGATGTTCCAGGGAACTCACCAAGTGTCAGAAAACACAACCCTCTCTATTTTCCTCCATACCCAAATCTCTTAAAAAGGGGCTGCAACGGATCTGATACAGACTGATCCAGATTTGAACACTTCTGTGACGTCACAGAAGTGGCGCTACGGCTATTGGGCCAACTCCACCAATCAGGAGGAGACAGCCACGGACATTGCCGTTCGAAAGCGCTGGAGACACTGTAGTACATATGCCAGGCCTGTAGATGGTGCTGTTCTCACAGAATCAGCCCATGCAAAGACAGTGTTAAATGGAGCGAAATGAGGAATGGCTAAAATGCATGATCTGTTTGGTATTTTGAAAAATTAAAAGTATAAATATGCCTTATATAGGTATGGTCCTACACTATATTATTCAAATATAGCATGATAGGTCCACTTTAATTTATAAATGGTTGTCAATGGTGTTCACAATGATGGTAATTAAGTACATACAACTTAAAATTCCTTTTAAATCATACGGTAAAACTAGTCGGAAAAACTTAATCTTTTGAGTAATCAACTTCAAAACTAGTGTTTGTAATACCAATTATTAAGTAAGTGGTAATTAAAAACACCTCTGATATTAGAGGAAAAGCATTCTCCCCTGACTCAAATAATTTTGCTGCTTTAAGACAATTTCATTAGAAGTTGTCTTAACTCAATAAACATTGATGCAAACTGTTGCGTTGATTTTCTTTGTTGAGCCAAAGCATTTGTTTTTAGAGTGTATTCGAGGGACTGAAATCCTGAATGTTGAACCAGCTCAGTGATTAATACTATGTACCACGTATACTCCCAGATGCCATAAACTTGGCTCGATTATGAAAAAACATAAGCAGATCTTATGATCAGACCCAACATTATACTTAAAGACAGCTTTGGAATGCTAATGTCAAATCAATAACAGATACACAGTCCCTGATAAAAAAAAGTGTGCTCAAGGTAACAATAGGGTGAAAGGGGCATTTCTGGCTCAAATTATAAATCAATGACCAAAATATTTGCAGGTTAATTGTCTGTCATTTATTTGTAGAATAATGTATCTATTTTTGTTTACATTAATTGCCATTTTATTATATTTGGTGGTGTATCCATTTTGGGTTTTAAAGGACAAGTTACAATTCTATGAATATATGACACACTTGTGGGTAAATACATGTGTACAGATCATGATAAATGAAGTATATTGTATAACATATATTTATTATTACTCTATTATCTTCCAGTTTTGTCATACATGTGTTCTATACAAAGACAAAAAAAGACTTATGAGTAAACAGTATGAGGATATGAATAAACAAAGACTGACCCTGGCCTTGACTAAAGATCCTTGATTAGAACAAACATCTATGTTGCTAAATCTGTCCTGAGGCGCAGTTTAAAGACCATCCTATGTTTGTCCCAAATATATATCCTACTAAGAGGATTTCCATCTGTCCTGAGAAGGAGAATTGATTTCACCTTTCATATTCCTCCCCGCAGTCTAGATGGAAGCCCTTGTGTCTAAAGTTATTGCAAAAATGATTCAATTTCTTTTATCACATGAAACCAGGCTTGAAACAAACCTTGAAACAAACCTTCTCTAATATATAATGTCTAAATTCTTCATAGCTAGACGTCTTCTGTATCGATCCCTAATACATCTCTGCTTTTGAAGGTCAGGATAATAGAGCATGCATCCAATCTGAATCCTATCATTGTGTATAAAAATATAACATACACAGGTAGAAGAAGAAGAAGCTGCCATATAGCAAGAAAACAAGTCTTTTATCTCACCAGGGTAAGAGTAAAGGTGGTAAGAATAGCAAGGACACTCAAGGTCAAATATGTTATTAAGGAGATGTTGCCTGCGCTGGCATGACTGAGCTGAGCTGGGTGGGGGGGGGCTTCATCACATGCAGGACCGCTCAGCCACTGCTCAGGAAATGATGTTTCCTTGGGCTGAGAGTTCTCTGATTGTTTCTATATTTAGGTAATTCCTGGGGATCATAGAGACAAAGATCTGGGGAATATATGTGCACAATAATAACCCCCAGCATCAATTGTATACCTCAGATCGACGGAGATAAGTCATTGTTTGTGTCAAACTGTATCAAAGGTGAGTCTCTTCAACCTCGAGTAAATAGCTGGATGACGTGAGTAGTTCTGTGCCTCGGAAAGCCAGGATGGAAACTAATAAAACAGATGGTTTAAAGGAGAAATGGGTCCTGTTTTGGTAGTTTTGGCAGCCCCATGTCATTAGGAATTGTGCTGATATTGGAAAATTCTGTTCCATACCATTATATCCAACTTTTAGTGCCAAAACAGGAAGTTGTTGTGCCAGATACACAGCATGGTGGAATACTGTATAAGCTACCTTCATGCATCAGATTAGTGTTTTCTCTCTAAGATAAACATTTATATAAACTGTAACCGTAGCCTTTCCCTAACCTTAACCAAGGTACATTTACCATAACCAAGATTATCCACTTATCTCAGTAACCCGTCACAGATATTACAGAAGGAGTGACTGAATATCATTCTGGGTTGTACACCTATGTTGATGTGGATGATGTCAATACCTGACCCAAGTTGTTATAAATTAAAATAAACCATTAAAGTTTGTCTTAAAGGTCCCATGTCATGCTTTTCCGGTTATTACCGATCCCCTTGTGTGTTATGTTGCTTTTTATGCATGTAAACGGTCTGCAGAGTCACAAACCCTCAAAGTACACCCTGTAGGGAGTACAACTCTAACACAGAAAAGACCTGTCTTTGCTGCCCCAGAACGCCTCGTTGGAGATTTCTCTTTTTCCATTGTTTACTTCTTGGGTAAAGTGACGTATTTCGGGTATAGTGACGTAACATCCGCAGAGCCGTTACGTTTGGACCAATCCGCGGACTTCCTCACACACACACACTCGGCGGGACGTTGCGAGGCTCGCTGCTGCGAGGAGCGGGACACTGAGCTGGCTCACTGGTGTGGGGTCGGCGAGACAGCGAGACAGCGAGACACCGCGGAACTCAGCCTGGGCACACACACAAACTCCCAGCCAGGCTGCGGGTGTGTGTGCCCAGGCTGGGTTTCGCTGTCTCGCAGGCGGCTACTGGGCTCACAGGGTGGGGGGGGGCAGGAGCTCCAACAAGCCGTTTAGGACAGAGAGTGAATACACATACTATACAGAGATGCTGTATGAGAAACCAATGTGATTTTGGAGAATTGCACAATGTAAATTTATTTTAGTATACCTCAACAATGGAATTATGATCAGTAGAAATGGCCATGACATGGGACCTTTAATATGAGGATTTTTTCCTGTGGAGTGGATTTGTTTGCAGAGCCAAAATGTCAACATCAGCATTCTGGTTGTATAGGGTCAAATATAGTACTTGGAAACAGCTGCATTCAGACTCAACCAGCTGACAGTGGGTGTGCAGATGTGTGAAAGCTGAAAATTGTAACATTCAGCATGTGTGTTTGCCTGACACTGTTTTTCAGTGTCCGCAACACCGGGCGATCTCCGCTAATGAACAATCTGCTCGTTGAGGTGTGACCAAAGGCATTGTGATGGGAGCCACACAGTGGACTACTGATGCAGTGAGAGAGAGAGGGAGAGAGAGAGGAAGAGAGAGAGAGTGGGAGGAAGGGAGGGAGGGAGGGAGGGAGGGAGACTGGAACTCAATTCCACACAGACGAACGTACACTGGCTCAGTGAGACGGTCTCCTCTGCAGAACACACACACACACACAGCTGGCTCTGGATTGTGATTCTTATTCCCTTCATCTGCAGGTACGTTTCATCTGTCTCTCTGCATGTGTGTGTTAAACAGCTGCTCTGCATCGACTGTAAGAATAGGGATTTGGGGTCTGACTCCAATATGCATGCTGTTACACGCTGAGAAACACACTGTAGCTGCAGCTATAGGTAAACCCACTGACACACACTTACATGTATTTCCTTACAAACATGTAATGAGGCTTGTGGTTGATCTAAATTCATTGATACACATTCGAAACAGGGATCAGAGGAATCTATTGGCAAAACTAAAATGTGTACATTGGGTGTTCTATATGTTAAATATGTCATCTGGATAACCCATCTGTAATTTTGGATAACACATCTGTAATTTTCACGTTATTCCTATTGGATTATGCAATCATATCCATCCATGTTAGCATAAGGATGTACGGAATGTTTTGATGTCAGCAAAACAGTCAAATGCTCTTGCAGGCATGGGTTGTTTATGTGTGTGTGTGTCTGTTTATTTGTGTGTGTGACTGGCCATTTGCATGTGAGTGCAGCACACTCCCACAAGCGGAACAGCGGAGCCCGAAAGGTGCTGAAATCCCAGGGATTAGCAAGACGTCTTTGGCTTCTTCAGCTGTCACCATGGCAAAGGCAGCCAGTGGAACGCCTGTTTTTGAGAGCGTCTCTTGTAATCAGGCATTCATAAGCTATAGGGCTAACACAAGCATTAGCTCGCCACTATTAATGTCATTCTAAAGCATACATGGGAATATGTTTGATCAGTGCTCAAAGCGGGGGTTCAAAGAGGTGGAGTATATGAGGCATGGAAAGTGTGAGGAGAGCCCAACTGAACCAAGAAAAAGGAAAAATGGAGAGAATCAACAAGTTTCTGACCGCACTGTTGATGTTACTGGAGGAGTTTTGCATGTCGAAATGGGATTTGTAAGAGTGCATGTAAGAGAATCAAAGAAGATTAGAATAGAAAGGCATTCATCTTGTTCGTAAATAGCGTGACTCAGGATGTTTGGTTGGAAAGCTTACCTGTTGGAGTCGTGCCTGTGATGCTGCTTATTTGACCAGAGGTGTCTATTCTTGGACACAAGAGCAGCAATAACTAGAGAATGCAATTCCTGAAGAAATTGCTAGTGGGAATGCTTTATGCTGAAATATAATGTGTAAGAAGAAAGTGAATAATCAGGAATATTTGGATGACTGAATGGTTTCCATATGAATGAATATTAAGTTAAAAAGTAGCATGAAACTCCAAATGTATAAATAATGTTAAAGATGTAAGGCTTTGAATTTAGAATGTTATTCGTAGGAAAAGTTGAAAATGCAAAAATAACTGGTGAAATAGTAACATTTGGCAAATTTTATTTTCAAAAACCAGAACATGGAGGAAAAAAACTATATAAAACGTTTCAAATCAATTACTAACAAATTATAGTTCAACTGTTTAGGGAGAGATTAACTTAGCTAGCAGCCTAGCAGCGTTAGCGCAATGCTAACGGGCTAACGCTAAGCTGCTAGCTGTTAGCCCGTTAGCGCAATGCTAACGGGCTAAGACTGGATACACTGCTAAGAAGCTGTTTCCTTTAATGTGTAAATTAATATCAGTTCTCACGCCAATAAACAGTCTATGAACAAACTCAAACGGTGTGTTATACTTTTAAAAAGAGTTCATTTGACACTTTAAACTTCAGGTGTTTATGGATACATGAACTTCCTGCTGCTGTGAGGAAATATCTGCCTGAAATTACAATGGGCTTTAATGGAGACATGTTGAACGTTTTTGTCACTTCATGCCCTCAAGAGGCACTTTGTTTAATTATTTTGCTTCATTATTTGTCATTTTTCAAGCTACGGGATGTTTTCCTACGTTTGTCATGAAAAATTATGTCTCAGGAATGTAGGGTTTGGGAATTATGGNAACTAGAGAATGCAATTCCTGAAGAAATTGCTAGTGGGAATGCTTTATGCTGAAATATAATGTGTAAGAAGAAAGTGAATAATCAGGAATATTTGGATGACTGAATGGTTTCCATATGAATGAATATTAAGTTAAAAAGTAGCATGAAACTCCAAATGTATAAATAATGTTAAAGATGTAAGGCTTTGAATGTAGAATGTTATTCGTAGGAAAAGTTGAAAATGCAAAAATAACTGGTGAAATAGTAACATTTGGCAAATTTTATTTTCAAAAACCAGAACATGGGGGAAAAAAACTATATAAAACGTTTCAAATCAATTACTTACAAATGATATTCAGTAAAAACACGAGTGAAAATCTGTCAAACAATACATGAAAAAAACTATATAAAACTGTTTGAATCAATTACTAACAAATATATTCTGTAAAACCACAAAGTGAAAAGGTGAACAAAAATAAAGTAATTTTTGTGAAAGAACAAGTGATAAAACAACTATATACAGAAACTATTGTTCATTTGACACTTTAAACTTCAGGTGTTTATGGATACATGAATTTACCTAGCAGTAGTCAGAGCAGAATAAATCTCCCGGGTTCGGTGTGACGCATCTGCTAATATTGATGCGTTCAAGGTGTTTGTATTTGAGCTAATGAGGCGTCCAGAGATCAAAGGTTTCCATTGTTCTGGATGAGAGATAAACCTCTTACACTCAGAAATGCTAAAGTTACCGATGAAGAGCGCTGGAAAAGAGACTAAATTAGAGCATTTTTTATATTTATGTTATATATTTGTTTAATAATATAATTTGTTCACAGTGTACAAATGTGAGTGGTCAGGATCCATTATCAAAAACACCGTCATGCATAAAGACTGACATGCAGAAAGAGCCTTGAACCATGTCAGTTGGAGTGATGACATCATCGTGTTCCATTACACAGGTGTTTGTATTTGAGCTAATTTATATAGCTAAGGCGTCCAGAGATCAAAGAGGTTTCCANGGGCGTTGGACGCGGGGGGACGCCGTACCCCCACTTATTTGAAGCATGATTTCTTTTTTTAATAGTCTAATACATCTAAAATCATTGCCAGTGTTATCAGTTGCAAGTGTGTGTTTGTTGTAATAATTACGAAAACATAATAGGCAGATTTCACAGTAATTATAATAAAAAAGTAGCTCAAGCATTTATGCAACTTGATTTGAAGCGTGTGTGTGTGAGGGGCAGAACTGTGTGTAGGGTGACCAGGTGTCCCGCACTGTGCGGACTGCACACACAGCATTTTTATTATTTGTCCGCGTCCCACACATTGAGACTATGTCCCGCATTTGAGTGATAGTCGCGCAGAAAGGCCGGATCGGTTCGCTGACAGCCGGCACCGCCCTTTATTATTATATTGTCTAAACGGCATCATGTAAGTTGCGCTGACAGGCGACACAGAGGTCCCCAAGCCCCCCCCCCGTTGACAGTTCACGAGCGCGTCCATAGTGTCTCCCTTCCACCCACCACCCCGTCCACCCAGTAAAAACATCCCCACTACACCACTGGTTGTAGTAGTACACCAACATGGATTAAACGTGTGTTTTTTTTTACCACAATGTTGGGGAAATTAATGGATAAAATGCACGGATATTATTATTATTATTATTATTATTCCCACTCCGATCGGGACACTAGGTCCACCGTTTTCCCGCAGCGAGGCTCCCCCCGTTGACAGTTTACGTGGGCTGGGCTGGGTGTAGTGGCTGACTGGCCATCGGGACGAATCCTGATGGGCCTGTACCGAAGTGGGCCGGTCGGATAAGTCACTAGCACATCCCCCTCTCCCCCGGTTGACAATTTACTAGTGGTACCGAAGTGGGCCGGTCGAGAGTCCCGGGCTGATTTTTAGTCCCAGTCCACCACTGGCTACATGATCGTATGATCGCCCATATTGACGCACCTAATTCCTAAACTTCTAACAGATACAA
>NW_011370913.1:142026-153596 GCF_000735185.1 Notothenia coriiceps | reverse complement strand
TGAGGCGTCCAGAGATCAGAGGTTTCCATTGTTCTGGATGAGAGATAAACCTCTTACATGTGAACGTTTTGTGGAAGAACCGTAACAGATATCTGTGAAATTTCAAAACGTGAAGCATGTCAAGGAGGTTGAGTATCTGAAGTGTGATTTTTGTGTACTTTCGGGTTAATAATGTGGCCTTTTTGGCAGTTTAACTAAAGGTGTGCGGCTGCTGCTGTGAGGAAATATCTGCCTGAAATTACAATGGGCTTTAATGGAGACATGTTGAACGTTTTTGTCACTTCACGCCTCTCAAGAGGCACTTTGTTTAATTATTTTTGCTTCATTATTTGTCATTTTTCAAGCTACGGGATGTTTTCCTACGTTTGTCATGAAAAATTATGTCTCAGGAATGTAGGGTTTGGGAATTATGGCAGTTTTAAAAAGATATATGAAGGCAAATTGGAAAACTGTCCTCCACTCTAACTCTGACATCACGCACTCTGCCTTAACGAGCTGCACAATGTTAAAGATCAAATGTTAAAAATGTGATGAATTATGGGATGTATCTCTGGAATTATGAAAGTTATGAATGAGAACAGTAATAGCCATCGATTCCCAACCGAGCTTTACGTTTTGATGTTTGAACGGAGTTTCTGCGATGTTCAATGCGGGAGAAGAAGCGCGGCAAAATAAGTCGGCGGAATAATAAACTTTTCGTGCGTAGAAGAACAGTTAGTTGGAATACTGTTAACAGCATTCCCACTAAATTACCAGGGACTATTGACTGAAGCTGGCTGCATGATGTCTGTGTGGGGGTCTGTTACAACGCAGTGAGGGTATATGAGAGAGAAACCACTTGAAAATGGTGCCAAACAGTTCACTTGGATGGGGAATGATGTAACACAAACAGCAGTGAGAGAAATGTTACCAAGACAGATATAAGAGTGCAAGATCCTCCTAAAGATGTTCAAAACTGTGGATCTATTCCTTTAAAATGTGCGAAACAACACATGTCTGCTCTTGTTTTTGGACAAACTAGCCAGTGGAAATGTAATATCGCAAAATATGGAGGCCAATAATACGAGGGATTCATTTTAAATTACAGTATTGATATTGCGTGTAAAATCTCTAATCAATCTTTATTGATATAAACAGTGTAGTGTTATCAGTAACAATGAAGTTAATGACCTGTTAAATTATTACTGGGACTGAAAGAAAACAAATAATACTGTAGTTCTGTCTTTGAGGACATTTATCATCTTAAATTCATGTTTTCTTCTTGGTGGTTTCTGCCCTGGCCGTATTGACGCCTACATGGATTGATAGATGGATAGTCCGACACTTGGGCGCTATATTAAGCTCTTAAACACTTCATAAAGCCCTTCAAATGTACTGCTTTACGCACAAATAAACCCCTGCTGGCTTATAGCGGCCAGTCAGATTGAATTCCTGCAAAATTGACATCCCTGCGTGGCGTCAAAGTCAGGAGAGGACAACGGGAACAAAACGTTGACTCCTTAGATGGGAGATAGAGCATTGAGATGTTAAGGAGCTGCAATCCAACAGCACGTGGGAGGATGTAAATACAAGTGCACCTACAGATTACCATAGGGATAATTCTAGAGTGAGAAGTAGTGCTTGTAAATATGCATGCCCACACAGAGCATTCAGAAAACTGTCTCCCCAAACAGCAGCCATTTGCAGGGAGGTGAATTACTCCATTATCCTGGACGGTGCCATTGATTCACACGCTTATAGCAAGTTTGTTGAGTAGTAATGACATGGTCACACCGTCACACCGTCAATCCGTCTCCAATTGTGACTCCCCTCAGTGGAGAGCCTCTCCATTTCAATCACTCAGGAGCGACACTCTTATTCAGTCCTACACCTTTCCGTTTCTCTCCTTTTCCATTCTCAGGCAATCCAATTTTCATCTTTCTCTCTCGTTAGATTTACTACAGTGGCCTTAATATGCTCTCACAGGGGCTTGCAACTCTGCCCTCAGACTCATTTAGAAAAGAGGATTTTCCATAGAGAAATATGTTACAGCAGGTGGGAAGCTGATTGAGAACAAGATGGCTGATGGTCCTCGGAGAAGTGAGAGAGTGGGGGCTTCTCACAAACCCACACACACACACAGACTCAATTGGAAGGCAGGAGTCTGTTTACAGAGTTAATGAAAGAGGCTCTGGCATCAAACTGAAATGAGCATTAGGGAGACTGCAGCAGAGTTGACTCTCCTTGACGACCGATGCCTCAACTGCATGTCAATACGGAGTCTTTGTCTCTCTTTCTCTCCTCTATTGCCCTTGTCTTTTGCTCTCTGCCTTTCTCTCTACTACAGTGTCTTTGTCAGGAACAGCCAAATAAACGCCAGTGAAATAATAGAGAGGACTTGTAAATTCCCAACTGACACTTTTTATAGTTCCTTTCCACTTGCTCAAACCAGACGATGCTTCAACCAGGAGGCTTGTTTTTGATGTGGTGACGAGGGGTGTCAAGAAAGTTAAGTGGCTAGCACTGTACATCTTGTGTTAGCTTCACTGCTAGTAATGTTATCAATTAATGCAGTTCTAATGGAGTAGTGGGACATACAGTAGCTAATGGTAGAACACCCTTCAAAAGTGATATATGCTCATTATTATTAATGTAAGGATATTCTTTATTGGGGCTTTAATAGATAATTATAATGCTATGATCAATAGTTGGATTAAATTCTAACAACTACAGGCGGATAATCTTTGATAAAGTGCCAAGATAAGATGAGTCACCCCTCACCAAAATAACTCGAATCTAATTTTTAAAAAAGTAATAAAAAGCAATGTAAATGCTTATGTTAGTGGAAAGAATGGGATCGACACATCCTAAAACTGTTGTTGAAAATTAAATGTCCTGAACTTGTAAAAGTGATACTGGAGTGAAATGTGAGAATGTTAGCAAGACAAAACTATTCCCTCTGTTTAAATAATTGATCAGTTGTGCATCAGATCGACAAAAAGGCAATCAAGGATAAAAGATAATTTCCCCCAAGCTTCAAAACTAATTATAATGTTTCTATAAATAAACTTGGTTACTCAACAAGACATCTTTCCCTTTTGCTTTAAAGGCAGCTTTTAATAGTGTATTGGCCATTATGTAAGCAATCATAAGTAGCTGGCAACATGTCTTGAAAAAGGGAATAAAGTGTGCATGTGTGGATGTGTGTGCCTTCCACAGAACAGTACATGTGGGCGAACCAGTATACAAGCTCTAACATGCAGAGTCAGATCTAAATTAATCTACAATCATATCTCTGTACGCATCAAATGTGACCAGGTGCGGGCTGGTTGGTGCAAGCTTGAGGTCGGAGCCTATGGGTCGGAGTTATCCAAAGACAACCTTACTTCATTGGAAGCTGGTTTTCATGTTGTTTAGTCAAAATGCTAAAACTGGAGAGTGTGTGGGAAGCTTTACGTTTGACCGCCCGCAGACTTCATATCTCAGCATCTGACTGTGCAATGGCTAGTTTCATCCCTCTAGGTGGGAACAGAGGGGGAGATGGCAGGCAAAGATTCTGCAAGCAAGAGTCTCTGATGGTAGGGACTGATTGATCTTCTTGATGGATACAAAATAAAAAGCTATAACTTAGAGGAAGATAGAGAGAACTGGCGTGGACTAGGTCATAAATAAACTTGTCAGAGAAGAACAGAAGATGGAAAGTGTAAAATGACACTCATAAAGAGAGCATGATAGAGAAGCAGGAGAGAACTTCACTGATGGCAGATTTCAGTGAATATTGATGTTTTTTTGCCCTCCCACACAAACAGATCTTTCCTTCCGCTTTAAAGAACAAATAAATCCGAGATTGAAAGAGAACAAGGCCAGAGCTGGGGGTTAGGGTGGAGGGAGGGGGGGGGGTGTAAGTACAGCTAAGGCATACAGGTTGTTGTTCTCACAGGGGAAATTCCTTTGGTGCTCCAGTCCTTTCACTGAGGCAACAGACTAGTGATTTTGAACCTCTCTGAGCTCCTCTCTGTGTCTTATGTTGGCAACCCGGACCCTAATTCTTTACTAACCTCCCCCCCTACCCTACACACACATTATTTATTGACCACTCCTCACTGAGTACTATACATTACGATGGTAGTCTTTTAAGTTTCAGTCTTCTAATTGGTCAGTCCTTGTAGCCGCCCAAACACAGCAAGACAGCATGACATAAATACTGACCTCCACATAACGGGACACCACTAATTGTGGGGTGTCTATAATACCAAAGTCTTGTTGTGATTTGAGGAGGGTAAGATATTGTTTTAGCTTGTTAACTTAGGCAGCGTGTGATGGCTGGCATAGTTTCTATGCTTGATTTACTTCAGCTGAGAAAGCAGGTCGCAGTTTTCATCAACTCAAATGTAGCTGCCTGAGAGTGAAGAAAGTGTGTCACCAAGTGTCCTGTGTGTTCTTGTCTTTTAGGCCATTTTGCCGGAGAGCCAGCCAAACCCGCCTCAGGGAGCAGGGGAATGGAGAACACCATGTGAACGTTCCGTACGCCACTGTCGCCAGCATGCTTCGCCTCCTCCGGACCTTGGCTTTTTGCTTCTGGTGTTTTTTGCTACTTCACAAGCAGGCTGTGGCTGACGAAGAGGGCCTTTGGGGAACAACGGCATCAAGTGAAGACCCACCTTTAAAAAAAACAAGCTCCTACTGGTGGACCCCATCTCTGCCAAAGCTTCCTTTGATTCTCTCACTACCCGAACTACCCAAACTACCCTCACTACCCAAACTACCCTCACTACCCAAACTACCCTTCCATATTCCTTACTTATCCGGGAGCAGGGACAGTGAGGATGAGGCTGCCGCGTTGACCACAACCGCCAAAGGTCTGACAGAACCAATCGATCCCTCGCAAGACAACTCGGGTTCAGGCGAAGGGAGTATTCTTGAATCCTCTGATCCACCCATCACTTCCACTCAGAGGTTCCTAACCAGCGTGACACAGATAAGAACGGACTCACTTCCCACAGGGACATCAGATTCTCCACACAGCAGCATAGCGCAGAGCCACAATGACACTCTTGTTTCAGACTCCTACTCTCCCACAAGCAGTTCTATCAGAAACACTCTGTTCACCAACAGTCCCACCAGCACAAGCACTCCTGGACAAAATGCAACATCGAGGGGCACCCCACCAGCAGCAGGGCCCAGCATGGGTGCCACTACGCAACACCTCCCAGAGGAACACACTGATAAAGAGGAGGCGGAAGATTTTACAGGAAAGATATATTTGACGGTAGCTCCAGAAACCACAGTACCCACTGTGTTGACATGGGCAGAAGTCCAAACCACGACAACAACCCCAGGACTGGTGGAGACCACACTGACAAGCACACACTCTCTGAGGCATATCACTCCCGCTACATCCTCAGAAACCACGTTTGTCAGAAAACCACTAGACTCCACTGTTGGTGTTACCCTCCGTGCTGGAGAGGCCACGATGACAGAAACTCTACCCACCCAAAGTGAGGCTTACCTGGACTCCTCTGAGACCAGGTCGGGGCCCACTGAGGACCAGCCGGGGGTAATCACCACTGCCAATGGGATCGATCACAAATTAGTGCCAGAATCCATAACAAGCACAACCCAGAGCCAAAGGGTTAACTTCTCAACAGCAGGAGGTAAGCAAAGTTAAACAAATCAATGGAGGCTGGATTGACTCTATAGATGTGATCAATCATTGGAAGGCAGGTTTTAGGTGTTCAATAGCTGGCTATCAAAAGGCTACTAGCAGTTTGGTTCGATCAATGACATTTCTGACATGGTGCGTGGTCAAAGGGCCGACATCAGCATAAATCTAGATCTTCTTGAAACCCTGTGAAATTGGTGAGTCTAGAATCAACATTTACATGATTGTAAACAATGATTATGTGTTGGAATTTCTGTTTGCGTTGCTTGGACAGAGATTCTTAAAGGTAGAGTTTGATATGTGTTATTACTAGGAGGAGGATTTATCGGATGGATATTTATTTAGGCTACTAATCCTGTGGGAAAACAATTTTAGCAACATGACGGCTTTCAGGAATGGAAGTTAATCCACAACATAGCAATCAAAACCATCAAAATGCATTCATCTTTTATTGTATTGGAAATACAATAAAAGATGAATGCATTTTTTTATTCTTGCTTCCCACATACTTTGAACTATTTATTAAAAATAGTTATGGCATCAAAGCCTGTTGTGCAAGGCTTCTTTGAGTGATGTGTTATTGTTCACTTAGTAAAATTATCAGTGAGTCATTTGTACCGAACTGTTAACTATGAATTTAACAGTGTATGATGAGTTTTAAAGCCACAAATACAATCCAACATCGCTTAAAACCATTACTTCAGTGAATGGAAGGAGAGGGTATTGGATTGAAATACCGCTCAATGGGGGTTTTGTTCCTCACAGAGCATTAAAATGGGAAGATGATGATCTAAAATAGCTTCTGGTAGCCAGTAGGTTCCAGGAGTCTTTGACACGACATTGAGGCAGTACCTCTTTCTTCAAGGCCCATCCCCCAGCACTGGTGGCAGTCTGGTGTCTGTATGCCTAATGAGCCTTCAGAGGAAGGGCCTCCTCCAGGTACAGATGCATTTATCATGTAGGGTCAAAGGTCGGGCAGGAAAATGATGAGTCGATTATTCTAAGCCTGAGAGACTGTGTCCGTATGATAAAAGCATGATTGTTTGGAGGATGTTTACACAGAGTAGTGTCTGCAATATGTAGGGCATATTGGTATTTTCTGGGTGCCTATAAATTAGCTTTTGCCACCAAATGGTCCATTTATATCAGTTCACATACATTATTATCAAATCTAACAGATAGTGCCTAAACCATAGTGCAAAAACAATAACGGACCAATACAATTATATGAAATGAACAAAGTGATCCCCAAGTTTGCCATTCAAAATAAAAAACTATATTTTTTACAGTTGTAAACCCAAAACGGAATCACATATTTTCAAAGCCTATTTGTCAATATTTTAAATAATGCTTAGCTTATTGCTAGAAAATATATCTTGGAATGATCGATTTAGTAGTTCATCTGGAGCCTTCAATCATATGACAATATCTTTCTGTGCGGACAAAGTCCCTTTCTCATATGCGATACGTTAAAAAGCTTGAGAAAAGCTAGAAAATATACATTGATATGAGATCGTCAATTTGAGTTTCAGAGGTCAACTTTAAGACATCCGCTTTTAGAGACTTATAGATAGCAATCTATTCTTCACAATAAGTAAAGTAACATTAACAGTTCATTTACTTTAAAAAACAGGTTGGAGGGGAATATTTTCTCCCAGTGCTGGAATGCAAGCTTTTGAGATCTCCCACTCGGCTTTACGCTGATTGTTTTAAAACTTGTGATGTTTTGTCTACCCAGTGTTGTGTCTGCACTTGTTTTCAGCTGTGGCATACAGGAAAGACAAGGGGTTGGGGCTGGTGGGGGGGAGGGCTGCTGTGGCCGTGTATCAGTATTCCAAGCGCACACTCAGCGAAATCACCTCCTCTCCAGTGGGACCATCGGCTCGCCAGTCGCTGTTCATGGATGCTGAACATGCTTCTCGCCATTTAGTCTAGTCCCTCCCCGTTCCCCTCATCTGCTATTTTTTGCCTCTGTACAAACACACATCCCTGTCACTTTTTTCCCAAGGACAGACGGCTATGGCTGCTCTGAAGGGTGAAAATGTCCTGACAGGGATAAGGGAAGCTTCTAGTCAGCCATGTAGAAATGAAACCTATTAAAAATATGGTGCATTTACACATCGTAGTAGTCTGCTTGGTTTGGACTCTTACAGTGTTTAAACACTCCCACCTTGCCAAAGGACATAGGAGGAGACGATTATGAAAATGAAAGCGTGGCACCCCTGCATTATCATACATTATCCAAAAGTGAGCATTCTGTATGTGTGCTGTGATGTATTTTAAGCTGCACAGGGTGAATCACTCCCCTGCTGGAGGTGTGGAACATCTTCATCACGCAAACAGGTTTTCATTGATCGAGAGGGTGTTCACCATGTGGCGATGCCCTTGAGAATGCTGTCAGGTATCTAAAAAAACAAAAACAGCTCTGCATCTGTTTCCAGTCCTCCACTAAAGGACAACTGATAGCAAGGGCAATAATGAGAGAGAGCAGAAACACAACACAGAGGCTGTGATGTGGGGGCTGAACATGTAGGCTTTCTAAACCCTCGCAGATAGCCACTGCTGTAAATTCTCTTCCAAAAAGCTTTCCTTTCTCCTGCTCCTTCTTTCCCCTCCTCCCACCCTTTTCATTACTGTATGTCGCACTAATAAGCAGCAGCCTCAACACACTCCATTAATACGTGCAAGGATGAATTGACCGGAGAGATACCAAAAACCTAAAGCACAGCCATTGATAGATACATTGATTAAGGAAATGGATTTACATGCAGATGCACATGACATGAATATCTGATGCCCCAGTATGGAATTGACATGGAAAAATTGCATTAATGCTAATGGCAAGCTGGGGTGACTTTATATTATGTTAACATTCTCATAATGACTCCTTTAGCCGAGTCCATGAGTTATACAAATCTGGATGGATTTAGCCTGTTTGTTTTTCGGATTTCACATACAAATACGCAATTATAGAACAATAGGGATTATTTTTCACCTCTATTCATACTGATTTTTAAAGTCAGAGGGTGTAATGCAGTTTGAAAATCCTGTAAACCCCCTAGTAACTATCCTAGAACTGAACCAAATTAGCAACAGCATGATGACATTTTGTGCAATCCTAATCATTTTTCTTCATCTGATTACGCGCTTCCGACTCTCTAATGTACCGCTATCCAAGCCTTTCCTCTTCTGTGTTATCACTCTAAGCTCAAGGTGTTTGCTACAGAGCCGCGCACTCTTCACAAACTCACTCGGGGCTTACTGTACGCAGATAAAGAAGAGTGTAATGGATTCCATCGTCTTCTATTGTTCCTTATTTCTGGAAGCAAAAGATAATGAGGAGCCTCTGAAAATGTAAACACTATGAATAACTACCGTGGTTAAAGGGCCTTCGTTACTTCAACAATGTTGCCCACTGTGGGTGCCACTTTAAATTATAGTTTGGCAATAAGTGTGATTGAAACCTAAATAAAAAAAATAGGAACAACAGACAGAACGTCATACTCTAAGGTCATGAAGGCCAAATGAAATGACGTGGTAGTTAAACTAAATCAGTAAAATGACAATTCAGCACATGTGTAATGATGAGCTGTTCAGCAAAACCTCTCATCTCTTTTTGCTTTTATTTACTCTGTCAGCAGGGTTTCTGTGAATAGCCAGTCGTCAGAAATGTTGCTTGTGATGTGCTAAAGAGTTGATTTCCATCCATGAGTGAGTGAGCTCAGTTGCTAGGTTTTGACAAACATTATCGTCTTCCAACAATGAATAAACTGAATAGCGTGATTTTGGCTTTTGTGTATTTTGTGATGTGCGTTCTTGCAGCAAACACTGGGACTCATTCCTTAAAGGTCCCCTATTATACTATTTTTCAAGAATAAATTATAGGTCTCAGATTTATAAAAAGAAATGTCTCTTAGGTGTTTGGCTCGAAATACCAAACAGACCATTGTAGCGTGCCATAAACCCCTCTGTTTCAAAAGTGCCGATTCTGTATCTGTAGCTTTAAATGCAAATGAGCTGCTGCTGGCCACGCCCCTCTGTTAAGTTATTGGTTTAAAAAACACAATGGTGCTGGAGATTCAGATGATAAGGTGGGCGGGTGTTACCTTGGTTGGTTATTGGCAAATTGATGCACTACCCAGAATCTGATCAGCGCATTTTCAGACTGGTTTTTATGTAGATGGATCAGGACAAAAAGAGAGAGAATCTTTGTTCCTGGAAATTTCAGAATCTCTTAACACAGAGGGGACACATGTTTATGTATAAAATACATGAAAAAGTGGATTTTGCATTAGGTGACCTTTAAAGGTGGGGTAGGTCATTTTGGAGAAACCAGCTCGAGTGCGCTAGAATTTGAAAATACACAGCCGGAACATATCTGCCACTTCCTTACAGAGCCCCTCCTCCAACACACCTGAAAACGCACATGACCAATGAGGGCACGAGATAAGTTTGTGCACAGATGGAAGGCTGACAGGCAGGNTGTCGTTCGTCGTCGTGTCTAGTGTGTGTGTGTGTGTGTGTGTGTGTGTGTGTGTGTGTGTGTGTGTGTGTGTGTGTGTGTGTGTGTGTGTGTGTGTGTGTGTGTGTGTATAAAGGTGTGTGTAGGTGTCCAGTAACAGGTGTGTGTCTGGTTTCCTCCTCAGGTTCGGTGCAGAGAGACTTCTGGTCACCTGATCCCTCGCCCAGCAGGGGGGTGAGGAGCCCTCCCCCCTCCTCTTCCTCCCTGTGTGAAGAGGAGCGACTGCAGCCTCACCTGAGACTGACTCACCTGGAGAGGGGCAGGAAGCATCGAGGCATACAGGTGAGGAGGCTATTTACAACTCTTTCTCAGATCTCTTACAATGTGGGTTGTTTTAGGAATCAATAATCCGTAACAGAGGGGTCTCAGGTGAGTCAGCAGCCTCACCTGAGACCCCTCTGTTACGGATTATTACCTGAGACTCCTGAGAGAGAGACAGGAAGCTTCGTACAGGTGAGGGGGAGATATTTCACTGGATTAAAACTCCCACTGTACATTTTACATTCAATCTAATATTTAATAATCCATTCCTTGCACAATTAATACATGTAAATATAAATATAGAGATGTGTGTATTGGGATAAACCCCTTGAGATGCACCATCTGGTTTTCAAGGGGGTCCCGACAAAAGCAACGTGTTACAGACAGACATGAACAAAATAACAGAAAGCAAAGCAGGACAAACCACGTACCGTCTGTTAGGTAAAATGCATGAAGTAATTCATACACGCATTACAGAGTGTCTGATAGACCAGTTTGATCAATAACAAGAGCAGCTGAGAGTGAGATGATGATGCTGAAACACTCCCAGTGCTGACAGGGATCTAATGTCCTGTTTATATTTTGTGACTGTAACTTTCTATTTCCACATGTTTATTTTTTACTTTTTTAATGCTATTTTATTGCTGTTTGGGATGTTTCTAGTCTTTTAACTTCTCCATTGTACAATGCCTCGTCTTGTTATGCTGCTTCAACGCAAACATTTCCTTAAATTGGGATCAATAAAGTCCTTCTTATCTTTATCTTATCTTAAAACTCTTTATCAGATCTGTTAGAATGCTGTTTTTTAGGAATCAATACTCCACAGTAAATGCAGGGAGGTGGTGTTTCTGTGTTGGTCCCTGAAGACAGCATCTCCTGGTCCAATGGCACTCCTCCATGTGATTTTGGATTATTGCAGAAAATAGTCTCAATTGTTTTGATTCTTACTCGTTTAGTTCAGCAGGATAATCTCCACATGTTAACTCCACTGAATTAAGAAGATAATTTTAGGCTTTAACTGACTTCACGTCACCACCGCTAAGCTAAAGGTGGCTAATGTTGGGCTATAAAGGAACTACAGCACGGTCACATGACTTCACTTCACCACCGCTAAGCTGAAGGTGGCTAATGTTGGCGCTATAAAGA
>NW_011370913.1:58541-141981 GCF_000735185.1 Notothenia coriiceps | reverse complement strand
GTGGATTACGTTTTAAGGTGAAAAAGTACATAAATATGTATTTGTACACAGGGAAAGACACAATCTCTAAGACTTCCAAGGCCCTTGTTTCTAAGAGAGCCACGAAAAACAGGACTAGGTAGATGTATTTGGTCAGACTTTTACGCGACTAGCCAAGACCAAACACGAGTAAAGGTTATTGGTTGGTTCCATTGTGGCGGGTGACTAGTAGACTTGGTGGGGTAGGTAATTTTGGAGAAACCAGCTCGAGTGCGCTAGAATTTGAAAATACACAGCCGGAACATATCTGCCACTTCCTTACAGAGCCCCTCCTCCAACACACCTGAAAACGCACATGACCAATGAGGGCACGAGATAAGTTTGTGCACAGATGGAAGGCTGACAGGCAGGTAGGCCATCCAGTTATTTTAGCCGGGCCGGCTAAAATGATTGGTCGTGCTTTTTACAGCGCTACGGCTTCCACAGATGACATTTTTGTACGGATTTATTGTCAAAGCACTTCAGATATTCATTGCTATCAGGATGTTAAGAGCATTCCATGGAATATAACAAAAAGTGTATCTCGAGCCGGTTTCTCAAACTTACCTACCCCACCTTTAAGAAAATGATGCTCAACTGGTCAAAAACTCCACAGGGCACCTTTACAATTTTCAAACGAATACGAAAAGTTCTGCAAAAAAACAAAACCCAAACTAAACAATCTAACTTACATTTCTTATATTTTGATATATTGTATCTGGCTCAAAATATAGCAACAATAATTTTTCGTGAAATAAACTGTGCAGATGTGTAGACTTCCAGCTGTTTGAAAGAGACTCTGATTTGAAAACTTTGAAAACTTACAATGAACTTGCATTGCTCTAAGCATGACCTAGATTATACCAAACAATAATAACTTGCAATGCCTTGTAGCTGTGTATTTCATAACTCATTATTCCTGCCACTGGCCTATGCCTCTGCTCCTTTTATTCAAATGAATTCTGAAGTTATAAGCTAGCACTGTGCCTGCTGTCCCAGGCTTCATCACTGAGTCAGCTCTTCCCATCAGATTCACTCACTGAACATCTCATCTTATCCAACATTCATTTATAACTGTTGTATAACACACAAAGGCTGTGCAGAGTGCTGTCTGTGAACACATATTTAGCGAGGGAACCAAAGGGGAAAAGAGAGAGTCTTTTAGCCATTACTTTATGATTCTATCTGTCTCTCTCTGTGATCTTTACGAGGCAGGTCTGTGATCTGGATTTGTGATGGAGCAGGACGTGTACACACACACACACACACACACACACACACACACACACACACACACACACACACACACACACACACACACACATCAGGATGTCAATGTAATTAGACTACAGAGGGCCAGACTACTGTGCTATGGATGACTGGCTTCAACTAAGTGGGCAATAGGCCGATCCATTTGACAGAACTGGGTTAAGAAATGTAGTCCTTCCGTGTTCTGTGGTGTGAAATCTCAGACTTGCTGTGAGCAGAGAACGCAGAGGGTTTACATTTTCTTTTGGCAAACTGAAATTTGCTAATCCGCTTTAGGACTACTTAGAGCTACAGTGTTGTGTCCTTTAAATAGCACAGGCTTCGAGATCGCTCATAGGTTAAATTGCATTTGTTTTCCCAGAGCTGCCAGGCAAGGAGGATAAGGAGGATGAGGAAGGTGTGGTTCCTTCAACATTGGCAGACGTTTCCACGCCATACGCTAAGCTGCTAACAACTTCCCCGCCACAAAGCACAGGTGAGCGAACAAATCCCCTGAGATGTAAACAAAGACTTAATCCAAAATGTGTTTGCACTGCCATACTGTTAGGAGGCAGTGGTAAAAGGACTGCAGGCTGTTTGTTTTATAGGCTGTCCTGTAGATTTTTCAATATCTGTCAATCTGTCAGAGGACTGAAAGAAACAATTACCCTGCATCTTTTGCCTGAAGCCACTAATTATTTCCAACGGGAGGAGAAAACTGCTCATTCAAGCTGTGAGAACCCCTGAGAACAGAAGAGATAGGGAACTATGCCCACAAAAATGTCTTTCCCATGAATAATCTTTGATCTTGTGACAATGGCTGACTTTAAAAAACTGAAAACACAAACAAGTATTGATTTAGCTCTGGCCAATGACAGTAGAGAGCTTCAAAATGAAGAGTTGCTGCAATAGTCAGTTTCAGTAAATAAAGTATAATTTATTCTGTTTTGGAATCTATTCATTATGGCAGGGTGACAAATTGATCTTATTATAGATGTGTGATTTATTACTGGGTTAGAGATCAAACATACATAAACATTAGGCAGAAAAATTCTTATATATCTAGACAAAATCATGGAAAAATTCAATATTTTCATTAGTGAGTGCATTTTCAGGCACCTGGAAGTTTTACTACAGTAAGCCTTTAAAACGTCTTAGAAACATATAGTTCCACTTTCATAAATAGCTCACTATTTTACTACGATAAAAAAAAGTGTTCTAATTTAAGTAAACAGGGCATTTGTTAGGGACTATTTTCAGGAGCGGAGTGATATATGACTTGCACTCTTGTTGGTGTATTGTATGTTGGATTGGCTCAAAATAAACTATTGTTATTATTTCTGGGCAACAATGGAGGTCTACCCTAACTCCTTTTTGCTCTAATTACACAAAAAGGTTCTCATAATCCCACTGGAAAAATGTGGTATGCTCTCAAATGTCAAATCCCATGTAGATTAGTCCATCATAATGAATTTGACTTCCACTCAACTATGTTTATTAAAATATCTACTTTCGGCCCAGTTCGCAGGAGCAGATGTAACCCACATTACCTTGCCCAGAATAGCAGATGTAATCAAGTGACTTTCAAAAATAGACCTGTCAAATGTGCCACTCGTTAATGACGGGGCGCTACGGGGCTCTGGGTGCTTCACAAGTGAGTGAGTGAAACAATAATGTTAGCAGTCAGCCATTTCAATGTGTCCTGCCTGAAGCTAACTGTTGTTGATAACATTCAGCACATGACCAAATGTACAGTTATCCTACCACCCTCCCATTTGGCATAACAGACCAATAGCAGGTGATTCAGCATTTACTCAAAGAGTTAAGAAAGCAGATGAACCCCCAACCTCATGTGTCCAAACCCACACAACTGGCTCCTACTCAGTATTCATGAACTTCTTCATTAGCTCCTGCTAAATGGCTTTTTCTAATGTGAGCCAAATTGAAAATGAAGGCAATCAGTTCAAACCTACATGTGGCTCTCAGTTTCACTCCGCAGAATCAATCACGCAGCCAATAAAAAACGAGTGTGCAAGGTTGTTAGCAATTTAACATCAGAAGAATCCTTCCCCTTTATTACCTCGGCTGGTCTACGGATTAAGGTTCCTTACATGAGACCTTTTGAAAATGACTAGTATCTGGTTGTGTAATGTGTGCATGCTATCTTTCAGATTTATCTTTTATATCGTGTGCTGTTGAGCTGTAATTACAGAGTAAATCATCTTAAGACAGCTCTAGGATCTTCTTTAGATCTATCCCGACTAATATATCAAATATTCATCGTAATCTTTACACTTCTTAGCTGCAGCGCTTATGACAGAAGGACTAAAAGTGAAATATTGCCATGTTGATCATATGAAATCTTGATGTATGACGTAGAGCCATGCTATTGTAGACTAGCTTGCCAGGGATGGCAACCCCGAGAGTAGGTCTTTCAACCACAAACAATTGCATGGGTTCACACAAAATTCTAATGATACTAGCTTCAAGACACGCATTACAATTTCTTTATGCGCCGTAATCATCTCAAAATTAGATTTCTCCAAAACTGTAGTTTAAGACCAAACACTTTCAAATGACTTATTACCTTTCTATCATTCTTGGCTGTACTCTGTGTTTTGTGGTACTTTCTGTTAGCATGCACTATAAACACTATACCTGCTAAACATCCCCCTTAAATGCTAATGCTATCATGGCTCAACGTACTGTTTTTACTAGATGCAGCTTCACTCTCTTTTAACTCTGCTTTTGGTCTACCATCCTAACTCTTGAGGGAAATACCTGGTTATTTATCTGCTAAACACACCACTATGTTCACTAGCCACATTTGCTAATTGTCTGACATTTGTTTGCTGATAAGGTACATGTAAGATAAAATGACATCTCAGTTTGTCCTCAGGCTGTGTTTCTACTGTAATGTGTGTGCTATCCCTCGCATGGGATACTTGTTACCACAGGAATGTGTCAGATGACCGAGCAGCATGCAGTGGAACGTAACACTCTGATCCGTGTACTGTAGTGACCACATACCAAACCCCGTCCAGGCTGCTCGGCCAGCCCCGCATGCTCAGATGTGACATTTATCGACATGAGCGAGGCAACAAAACTTGGCACTAATTCAATACCCGTCACGTTTTCCACTTTGCCAGGATGGCATGCAAATCATCACTATCGCCCTGGAAAGTAAACAAACAGACGAATGAGTCAACCACTGAACCCATCCTACTTTATCAGTGGACCCCACATTCGCCATTCTCTCAGCTGTGTGTTTGTTTTACACCTCAGCCCCATTTCCCACACTGCAGCTGTCTGTTTTGATGGGATGACATTGTCAGTGCACTTACACAGTGCAGGTTTATTTGAGCACTGACATATTTAATGCCCTCATTTAAAGCTGCTAATGTCATAACTTTCAACAAGCTTAAAAATAGCTTCTCATTTTCTCAACATGACACCGGAGTATCACTGACATCGCTTTCAGGCAGTCTGTATGAAGTCAATATGCAGTGGCCACATTATTACATCAGTGAGTAAAACGTGCTGTTATCAATGATTCATCTATTGGTTAGTGGCCATACAAGCGGCAAGGCACTAGGTATGACAATGTCGGTCAGTGGGTTGGTCCATCACTGATCGATTTGAAATATCTTCTGGATAGATTATGACTAAATTGGACATTCATGCTCACCATATGACTAACTTTGGTGATCCCCTGCTTTCCTGCTAGTGCTACTGTGATGTTGACATTTGGAGTTTGTCCTTACATTTCCATAGCTATATTATAAAATATATATTATACATATTAATACATATATGTCAATATTAATGTTGGCATTGTCAAGAACATGTTACCATGCTGGCATTAGCATTTAGCTCGAACAGATTTAGGGATCTGCTAGCTTAGCTTTAGACTGAAAGATCATTACGACAATGATACACAAACTATCTCAAAAGCATTTCACTGTTGCTAATGATTATTAAGCAGGGTTCAATTAAAAAACAGCCCATCAATGCAAAACCAAAGAAACTCAAAAACTCATCCATCCTTGTTTTTCCTTAAGGATGTGATTTAGCTTCCAACGACAGCTCAGGATGCCTAAAATATATCTGCTGTGCTGCTACAGTTAAAGAAGACGCATCAGCAGCTGGAAGTGAATTTATCAAGCTTGATGTTTTTATCACAACCTGGGAGAGTGACTCAGCTCAGATGGTTAGGAGACGAATGAGGGAAACATTATAAAGGCTTTCTTATCAACAGGCAGACAGCAGACAATGCCAGTGCTAAAGCTAATGCTAAATCATCTTCCCCTCTTCAGGATCTGTGGCCGGAAAAGAGCAATGCTTTGTTCACTTGGGTACTTGAGTATAGCAAATGTCAACATTGAACAGGCATGCAAACGCACCGGTAGACACTCCGATATGAGTGCACACAGACACAAATGTACAAGAAACAATTACATAAAACAAAAGTGAAGGGGCTTTATGTTGTTTTAATCATTTACAGTGATGTAGAGTGCTTAAAGCAGGCACCAACCATTTCGCCTCCCTCCCCATAGAACATGCCACATGTTAGATTTAATGGAAGCAGCAGCTGCCATCGTTTGATCTATAGAATTGGAGGAAAAAGCAGCAAAAGCAGAATAACTAAAGCATGAGAAGAGACTTCATCAGGGCAGTTTACAAGAGTGAAAAACTGTCAGTGTTTAAAAATAACAAACCCACCTATGGGAGTTTTCCCTTTTGAGGCAGCTGTTCAAGGGAAATCATAAACAAAAGAGCAAATTAGGGAACCCGGATAGGGTGGGATGGGAAATACAAGAATATATCTCAGAAAAGTACATTAAAGGACAGATGAGAAAGACTTAAAACAAAACTCTAAACCACAGAGATCCCACTTTCAGATTTATTTAGGAAATTATTTAGACATCCTCAATCT
The DNA here is from genome assembly GCF_000735185.1 of Notothenia coriiceps. Lineage (NCBI taxonomy): Eukaryota > Metazoa > Chordata > Actinopteri > Perciformes > Nototheniidae > Notothenia > Notothenia coriiceps. Next base: position 135,779 of record NW_011370913.1, on the reverse strand, counting down.
ATACATCAAGATTAAGGGGTTTCTGCGGTGCTGATGTCTGCACATTTAAGTTCTTTAACTGGCACATAACGTTACCACTGGATATAATCTATTCCCCAGGCATTGCGGGACATATTTATACCCCTTGAAAACCCTAAGAGCTGAAAAAAGTCTTTATCTCATACACATTACAGCAAAATACGTATTAATGTTCAATCTGCCTGCTGTGTGATTTACTGTGCTGTCAGTTTATCAAGTTCATTTGTCCCCGTCTCTGTGGTACACAGCATCTGTCTCTTTATGGAGAAGTGATTGCCTCTGATCTGCAGCAAAATGACTGATGAGCCTGTGTAGGTGCAAATGAAGGATGTAAAGTTATAATCTGCATTTGATTGCCTTTTTGAAAAGAACCATTATTAGACATATTCTTTTCAGTAGTTAGAAGAAATCTTGTTTGTGTTGACGGTGATGTTTTAAGGAAAAGAACAAGGGCTATGATGTGAAACTCAGTGTAAGGAGACTAGGAGGCTACATTGTTTTGCTCTTTTTGCCCATCTGTGAAGCATTATGCTGTGTGAAGTGACTTGTGCTATATCCTATGCAAGTCATCTTCCAGTAATTGAACAACAAAAACAAGTACGGCTCAAATGAGCTTCGCAGGCGTCTCTTTAATGTTCACGCAAACACATATTCCCCTTAATTTCCAAAGCTAAACCATTTTCTTTGCAGTGCAACAACATGTCAAACACAATCATAATTAGCTGTACGCATGGAAACTCCAGATGGCTGACGTAATGCAAGAGAAACGAGCTCTGCGGTTCTGAGTGGGCTGTTCTCTTACACACTCACACACAGTTTGAAGTTGCCATTCTACAAGCCTCTAAACAGGATTAGCACATTAGGAGGAAAGCACACTTTCACCATCTTGGATCTGAGCCAACTTGTTCTCTGACTAAGATAGCTTGAATGTTGATTAAATGCTTCTGTGTAATCTCATGAGTGGACGATTAATATGCTTTTAAGTGAATTAAAAGTAGATGTTTTAAGCTTTAAGCATTAGATAAATAATAAATAAATGTCTACTTTATGTTTCCCTAGAAACTCCAACTTTTACTCAGGACACGGAAGACTGGATGTCCAACGAGGGGTACAGTGACTCCACCCTTCTTCCAGACTGCAATCAAGAGCGCTCCGGGATCTGCAACCTCTCCGACTGGGACTTCACAACCTCCTCGGACATCAAACCAACACAAAACACCACTGTCACCAATCAAACTGACGAACCCTTCCTGATCCCAGCTCCACCAATGTTGGTGCCGCTGTACACCGACTGGAACAGTGCCATGGCAGCTTGGGGCCTGGCCTGGGATGTGCATGTTTACGGTGCTGGCTGCATCTTTGCAATGCTAACGCTAGCCTGTGCACTCAATCTGCTCTGCTTGCCACTACGATGCCCATCCGGATGTGGTTACTTTGCCCTGGTTAGCTTGTTTCTACTAGCTGCTTGTTGCACAAGATCTTTCTCGCTCCTTTACGATGCCTATGGCCACCAGGACCTCCTACCCTCCACAGAGGCATCACTAATACTCTACGAAGCACCGTTTCCCTGTTTAACAGCGGCCTTCGGTCTGGTTTTCCTTCTCCTATCCATGCGCTCGAGAATGCAGCTCTCGTACTCAGCTTTCCAGAGACCCTGTTTCCTGGCCTGCCTGGTTGTCCTGCACTTTGGTGCCGCATTTGGACCAGTGACCTTACTGAAGTTCTACACTCAAAAGCCTCCCCATTGCCTCTTTCTGGCACTTATCTCCCGTGGAGCCTTTGTAGCACTGGCTTCATTTCTATCTGTTGCCTATTTTGTGTTCTATATCTACGTGCGGGCAGATTCGAAACACATCTACCACCTGAATAACACATCTCCAACGCCCGCTGAGCGCTACAACCGCTGCCCTTTTGCTGAGAGCCGGGACTGGGATCGTGCCGCTGTAACAGTCTGTATGTCAGCATTGTTTTGTTTAGCTTGTGCAGGACTGCAGTTATTTGCAATGCTCAATGCTATGGGTGTTGTAGGGGGAGAGGAGGTCTTTCACCCTTGGCCATGGTGGGCTTTTCAGTTTAGCTGCAGACTGTGTGAGCTCGGAGTTTGTCTCACCCTGGCCTTGGTGGTTGCACAACCAGTCTACTGTTCTGACCACCTCCCAGCTGCCGGGAGCTGCTGGACTGAACTGTTGGCATCAAAGTCGCCCATCATGCCTGGGAGCTACCAGTGGACCCTGAGCCAGCAGGAGAAGCTTGCAATCGTCGATACCATGGGGCTTGGAGAGCTAGAGAGCCTTCCTCTTTACACCCTGGTGGATGAGAGGCTTGGTAGCAGTATGAACGGCCTGGACCTTCTCTACCACAGCAACCGGGCCTTGGCCTACCGAGACCAGGACTTGGATTTGGACTTCAAGGGTTCAGGGACTCCTGCAAATGGAGGAGGCAGAGATCCCTCAGGTGGATCCTCGTTTACCAGTGACTCCACAACAGACCTGCGACCGCCTTCGCCAATCAACCTGCGTCGCAGCATAGATGAGGCACTTTTCAATGAGGCCCTCTTTCCTATGAGCCTCTTTAGCCCTACTTGCAGCAGTGATCTATCAATAAACAACCACTGTTCACTTCTAAGCAAAGGGCTTTGTGATCCTCTCTCAGCTGACCCTGGCCTTTATCGGACCTCTTCCTGCGTGGAGATGCCTTCTCAACACTTGCCCTCTTGCGCCCAATCTCAGGGAGACACTCTCGTAGGTGCTCCACCATCTCCCTCCCTGTCCTCATCCACTGGCAGTTCTTCTCCTGAACGTTGGAGGGGCAGCTCATCCTCTTACTCCCCCTACCGTGAATCTTTCGGAGGCTCCTCGCTGGTCCTCTGCCCGAGCTCAGAGAGACATGCTCAGCAGATTCTGCAGCAAGGGGGTTTAGGCCATGGGGCATCTTCTGGCCACCAGGGCCACTCTGACCCACTGAGGCACTACCAAACACTCGGCGCTGCCTCACAGGAGAGCCTGGACCTGGACGTGTCGTGTGAGGCAGACCGATCCGTTCAAGAGGAATTCATCAGTGTTTGCAGACAAATCGATTCTTACAGCATCTGCAGCGAGACTATCGATTTATAAAAGGACAGTCTGGTCAAACGGGTTACACAGAAGACTCATTAAGAAGGACTTTAGTAGGGTGACTGTAAAGGCAACCTATTTGGTAGTGCATGGTAGCTTTTCCATACGCCATAAAAGACCAAAAGCTGCCAAATTTAAATTTTTGGATGTTTGATGAACTTTCTTATGTGGTCATTAGTGAATGTCATTTAAGGGTCTATGTGCCAAGAATGTCAAAAGCCAAAAGGTCATTTGTAACTTTTTCATGTTTGATAAAGGCTGGTTTGATACAGTCAGAACAATAGTTACATTTACTGAGAGAAGAGAAGAATTTATTTGTACAAATGTCTTTATTGCATTCCAACATTCCAATAGATAGTACTGTGAATAAAACTAAGCACTTATTAATACTACTGAAGTCATATGCTTTCATATTAAGCTGAATATCATTGTCATTAAATCTAATGTTAAATAATTGGAATAAGAGTTACGTTTCTATAAATGCTCCGTACCAATATATGCTACATCTTATTTGCAGCTCTAATACAGCAGTGCCCTCTACTGGTAAAACCTACATCATGTTACCTTATCCTTCTACATGTATCACTAATGGACCGTGCTTCTACATACACTGACAGCATCTTCTTTGGACTGGCTAAATAATTTATTTATGTTCAAACATAACTTTGCTCGGCACATTGTTTAATAAAGTTTGTTTTTATAACATTTGGTTTATTTTACTTAAGGTGCAGAGACATCCAGCGGTGTGACTGCAGCACATGTTCAATAAGACAATAATCCATACACAGTTTGATTTTTTTTTATTATTTTTGTATCATATTGAAAGCAACAGCAACTTTCTTTTGTTGAGTGTTATACTGTAAACATGTTCCAAAGTGATATTCCTCAGGAACCCATTATGGATTTGTTGCATTCTGAGTATTTTCCATCCATCTAAAAAGTAGTACTTATTGTTTTGGTTGTTGGTTGCAGAAGCTCCTGTAGCTTCTTTGAAATATATTGAAGCTGAAATCATACAAAAGTGCAACACTACAAAAAAAAAAGAAGTACTTTTTAGATGGACTCACAGGACTCAGTACAAACATGACATTTAAAAAACCTGAACTATCTCTTTAGATGGGGAAACTGAAAACAAGCAGCAGTCATTTCCAACTGGATATAGGTATATGTTTCTCCATATATTTAAATTGTACAATGTGTTTGCAATTTAGGCAAATTGCAAGGCTTTTGTTAGTCAAGGGGAACCTGTGCAGGGTAAGGTACATTAGTATGTTAAAGAAATCATATCAGCTCCTACAATCTGGGACATTTTATAAAAAAAAAAAAACATCTGGCGAAAAGGACATCCAGAATGGGAATGTTAGAAAAGCCTACTCTTACATAAGCTGAATGAGAACAAATGAAGCGATGCTGTTTCAAAGTAAGAAAAAGAGGCAAGAGGAAGGGTAGCATTAAGCTTTTTCACTGAGCTGTCGTGCAGCCTGTAACCATCCCCGTTTCAAGGTATATCTCCAGTAAAAAGAAAAAAAATACATCAGAAACAAAGTAACCCTTTCACTGAGAACGTATGCCACACTGTGAGAACTGAGGAATGAGCAACTGACAAGGTAACAAGCGACTTCTCGTGCCAATTTTGGTTTTGAAATTACAAAAGGAAAGTGTGAAAGGAAGTGTAAAGACACTTGGCAGTATGTATGTCATTACAATAAAGCAGAATATAAATACAGCCATGTTTGGCTTAGTGAAAAAACAAACGTGCATATCAAAAACATTTCATGCTCAATTCAAAGCCCCCCAAGACTATACAGGTTTAATATAAAGCTTCTTTTATCTAAAAGTATTCAAATTACGGGCAGAGTATATGAACAATTTTTGATTGATTTATACGTTTTAGGTTCTTTCAAACATACCTGATCTTTAGCTTTTTGGTCCCTTCCATGCTCAACATATGAGCAATGTGCATGGAGATGGGACACTGACTATTAGTCAAGAGGTTGTTGAGGGGGAAATTCATGTCCAGAATGTGGGTCTGGGTTTTGGCTTTTGATTGTAGGGGACAATGGAGGATAAAGTCAACAGGATAATCTTCGCAGCTTATGTCTCGTACCTCGGGATCCACAAAACAGGAAGTAAACAATATGCAATGAATCAAAAGCAGCTACTGTACGTTAAGTAGCCTTTACATTTAATGACTTAAAATGCTCAAAAAAAAAATTAAGATTGCCATGATGCACTGACACACTACACATAGAAAGTGTTTTACCTTGTTTTTCACATGTACTAGAGTGTGAAGAGCTATGATGTGAGGCTTCAGAGGGAGGAGCGTGCTGTAAGCGTGGATCCCAAAAAAGCCAGATAAGATGCTGATGTGATTTGCAAAATGGCTGTTGTAGACTCAATAATAATAATAATAATAATTATAGGACAAATAAACGCAGTGCACCTTCACTTTCTTTGTCCCAAGACACATTTGAAACTATGACAGTCAGACACGCACCTTAATCCACCAAACCCACACGCAGTTCCTTCTCTCACCCCCATGAAGACACAAAACACGCTAAAATGGGATCAGCCACATATTCAAGATACAGGTGTGTACGTGATTCCCAAAAAACTCAGATGTGCCAATCGAGTGCAAAATCCCAGGTGTTCGGAAAGTCGGGTTTCAGTTTGAAGGTTCTCATTTTGCTACTATGCCTCTTTTCTCCCAAAAACAGCTTGTTGGACTCAAGAGAGAGTAACGGAGGATAGTACGGAGGAGAGGGCAGAGAGGGTGTAGTGGGAGGTGCGTATTTTAACAGAAGTGGCAATTTAACATTTGGTCACTGTTAGATCGGATGTATCAGGTGCCCCGATGATCTGCATTCCATCCCCCCGCTCAGTAAAGCCGCTTCTCGTAACTGTAGAGGCAGAGAAAAACCGTGGAGAAGTTAGCGCTTGCTTGATTATAAATGTAAAGTATTTCTGCTACATGTCCACTAACTGCGTTTATTCAGCAACCTAGTTTAACATGTTTTCTGAATGCTTTCGGCATCAAACTGCTAAATCTGCATTTGCACAAAAGTAATGGACGTGTGATAACAAAGTCTGGGGACACAAAGCAAGATTTGGTGTAACAAAAGAGAAGCTTGCTTGTGTGCTTTTAAATCAAGTTTGCTGCTAGTAAAGTTAATAGTAATGGAATTGAAAATGCCAAAACTCCCTGTTGCATGGCCCTTTGTTTTCCTGTAACTCAGGGGGGCTGTATTTTCTTTTTGCAGCACAACACCTTACAGGCAGTAGAGTCATTTTGTAGGCAAGCGGTTTCTTAGCAATGTAATAAAGAAATAATCTATGAGAGATGACAAGGGAATCACAGTTTAGAGCTCCCATTCCTGCTTCTTGGACAGATTACATCTGCCCTCATTGTAGCAACAGCTTCTACAATTCGTTTTTGCTCTATTTGTAACGGGGAACAACAATTGAATAAAGCAGATGATAATAATAATAACGTTAATGATAATAACCTTAAAATGTAAGATTTATTTTTGCATGATCCCGCCAGTGAAACAAAACAGATTACATGTTTTGCTGTCCCAGAATAAAATGTACTTAACTTAGGTCTACTAGTGTACGATTTAACACAGAAAATCATGTTATTGTGTGTTTTGCACTTACGAGTGGAGTCCATGGACTCCTCCCTCCACCTGTGCAGACATGGTCCTTTTTTCGAACTTCAGCTCCCCAGAGTACATCATGGAACTGAGAAAGAAAGAAAGATAGTAAGACACCATGAACAAAAACATGTTAAAGCTTCCATATTATAAGCAGAAACTCCAGCTAGCTACTCACCGGAGAACAGAAAGACTCTTTGCCCCAATGTCCTGGCAGCCATGCTGGATCCCAGCTATCAGGTAGGGTACAAACTTGTGGATAGAGCCCTTGTCTTGGACCGACCCTGACACCCCCTGGGCCACCTTCACATTGTCACCCTCACTGTGGAAGCACATCAATCAATATTCCTCCAGTGTCACCACAGCATGGGAAAAGCTTTCACTACTTTTAGCCTCCACATACCTAAAATAGCGTTTCTGGCTGCTGGTGCTCTTCTCCATAGCGTCCAGGGAGCCCATGCCACGGTACTTTTTCAGCCGCACACCGTCAGAGAAGAAGTACTCCCCTGGAGCCTCAGTAGTCGCCGCTAGCAACGAGCCCATCATAACTGGAGTGGGAGACAGGAGAGAATTATCGGTCTGATTACAAAACCCAATCATTGCAGCAGTGATAAAACCACTTTGTTGCTATGAAGACTGGATGTTTCAAAGATCAACACGAATAGACGAGGCATTTTTATCCCACACGGTTACAACTATCCATGTCAAAATCTTTCAGGTCTCACCAGTGGACGCTCCGAGAGACAGAGCCTTCACCACATGGCCCACAGTCTGAATGCCCCCGTCAGCGATGACTGGCACCCCGAACCGCCTGGCGTACTCTGCAACCTTGTACACCGAGGTCCCCTGAGGCCGCCCGCACGCCATGACTAGAAGGTAGGGAACAGATTTGATATGAGTGCCATGGCAACAGATCAGGAACAAAACAAGCACATTTTTGGGGAAAAGAGAATCTAAAATTAAATGTAGCAGTTAAAGCGATTTAACTGGTGACTAAGAGTTATTTCAGGTGAAGTATGTATTTTCTATTCTTGTTGGTGAACGTGACCCAGTTTGAGCAGGAGAGGCCTGTCCCCATGGAAACCCAGAATGGGGCCTTGCTAGATCACCATGACAACTAGGAAGATATTCTTTACTGTTAGCAACCAATAGCCTTTTCTCCTCACTGCAGCTCATAGGCAGATTGATAAACGGTACGGCAAGGATTCGTTTTCTACATTTTGAAATATGCGATTCCTTATCTCAATTATTTTTCTTTAGTTCATGCAATAACAGTTTATTTTAAATAAAGAACAAGAGCTGCTGACCTTCCTGTGTGATGCAGATGGAGCCGCAGCCCATGCCGACTCTCAGAGCATCGACACCAGCATCGATCAAATTCTTGGCCTGGGCTGCTGTAACCACTGAAGAAGAAAAATAAAGTGTCAGTAAATGTGCACCAAGAAGCTCAGCAATTCAATGAGTTCTATACGTACAAATCAGAGTCTTTGCATAAAATGATGTCTGTATAGGAGCAATAAAGACACAAACTCACCATTTCCTCCCACTACTTGCAATTCTGGATGCTTCTGTTTAATATAACTTATCATGTTGATTTGATACACAGAGTTGCCTTGTGAAGAGTCCTGGAGAAGCAAAACATTCATGGTTTAAACACAAGGACGTTAGATTAGACGATTAGAGTATTCAAATGTCTCACACAGATAAGACAGGCTAAGGAATGCATAGTGTGGATATCACAGTAGATACGTAATTCTCAGACAAAATGTTGCTTATACTTACTGTAAATATTGATAATACCTATACATGAGTGAATTTCCGGTTTTAAACAAAACTGGCTTTGACCTTTCCTTTATTTTTAATCTGTTCCGAGGTATCATATTTATTGCACTGCCCTACTTTGGGTCTTGCAAAATACTCTACCTCACTTTCTCTTTATCAGTTGATCAAAAACAGGTATTGTTATGCAACATCTGCTCTTACACACAAATACCTAGTAGTAGGAAATACATTAACCACATTTCAACCATCAAAACACCCACCAGAACAACCACATCCACTCCGGCCTGCACCAACAGGTCCAGTCTGTACTTGTCGTCCTCCCTGGTGCCGATGGCGGCTCCACACAGCAGCTGTTTGCGTGGGTCTTTGGAGGCCAGCGGGTAGTCTCTGTTCTTCTTCAGATCTGTCCTGGCAATAATGGCCACCAGCTCGTCATTATTATTCACGATGGGAAGCTTGCCTGGTAACAAAGGAAATTAGGTAATTAAATGTCATGATAGTGAAAAGAAAAGCTGCTGTCGCACACACATGCACTTTTATTCACCTTTTTTACTGCGCTGCAGGATATCATTGGCCTCCTTCAGAGTAACACCGGCTGGGGCCACAGTCAACTCATCCCTCTTTGTCATGGCCTTGGGGATGTTTGATAAGAAACAATCAATAAAGTGAAACATTTTTAAACGTATGGATGTACATAAGTTGGTTTGTTATTTTATTAAATACACACCTCTTCCAGAGACTTGCCGTGGTCTTTCTCAGAGAGGAAGTCGATATCTCGGGAGGTGACGATGCCCACCAGTTTGCTGCCCATTTTGCCCGTCTCTGTGACAGGAATACCAGAGAAGCCATGTCTAACTTTGGCCTCAAACACATCCCCCACTGTGTGGCGCGGACTCATTACCACTGGGTCTGTGATAAAACCCTGTTCAAACCTCTGGAAAACCAAGAGAGAATAAACAGAATTATAATCCATATGATTTCCCCTTACATTGTGCAAAGCAGCACAAAACACCACACACACAATACAACCGGTTAAATTGGCAACACACTTTACTATATTGATTGTAAGATAGCAAAACTAAACAGAGTGCAGACAGACTACTGAAGCCTCCTCTCCACATGAACTTCAACCTCTCTGTGAAGGTCAGGTTTAATGCAGTATGCTGCTTTGTTGCTTCTGTAGACTCTGTGCTCTTTCATTCCAGTAAAACTCCTCAGAAACCATTAGAAACCAGTATTTGACCAATAAACAAAACAATTGACAAAACTTTGAACTATGAAATATATTAAACTTTGGTGAGCTTCAGCGGGGTAATGCCATATAGGAGCTCCCTCACAAATACCCAGGGGTTAAATTGGGCTGGGGCTGTCCGGGGCTAAGCCCTGGCACATAGGACGATGCTCTGACGTCATCACCCTCACACATTTGTCATATGTTTACAAAAAAGGATATATATGTTAAGACTTTTCTCGTTCTTAATATAGACTATATTTAGGGTCTATATGTGTTGACTTTACTTTAAAATAGTAGATCTCTGTGACTGGATATAGTTTGGCTTAGACCCGGCCCCACGAGGACGCATACGGTAAAACGCATACGCAAGCGCAAAAAAGGCTTCCGTTCACACGCATTCGATTCATTAAAGTGTCCGTTCACACTAGACCGCTGGAAATGNCCCCCCCCCCCACACACAGAGCGGAGCAAGGCAACGAAACTTAAAATAATAAGCAGCATTTTACGGCGCGCTATGCATGGGGCCGCCTTGAGGGGGTTTCCCGACATGTCGTTTCAGTAAATTAAAGGGTGTTTCATGTTGTCGTTGCTGTGAACCTTCTTAATACCTTGGAAAATGCTGTTTAATACTTTTTAATAGCCTTAATTTTCGCTAAATTGATTTATCAACTTTTAATACTTCTTAAGACCCCGCGGACACCCTGTACAAACTAAATAGAAAACAAAAGTAGCAAGACAAAGACACACAAAACAATTACCATAACCTATACAGGGACAGTACAAGAAAACAAGAATGGTCAGAGGAATGGTTCATATGAAAGTAAAAAAAAAAGTTTGATTAAAAGTACTTAATTTAATCAGTATACATATTTTAATTCGTACCAAATGCTGATGAAAACAAGAAAATATATCATACAACTAAAACTACAAATAATATTTAAGAAAAAGTCATTTTTACATGAAGGATAATCATAGTTTACCTTGACCTTGCGGACCTCATTGGCTTGGAATTCTGGTGTGCAGTTATGGTGAATCATCCCAATGCCTCCCATTAGCTACAAAATAAATGAAAATGTATAATTGAATTCATTTCTAAATAAAATTGAGCAATACATTTAAATCTGGGCTAAATATTTTAGCTGATGTGGGACAAGCGGTCTCTTACCGCCATAGCGATAGCCATAGCTGACTCTGTAACAGTATCCATGGGGGAGGAGATGAGAGGAGTCTTTAATGTGATCTTCCTGGTCAGCGCTGATGTCAGGTCCTGAGAGACAACAAAAAAAGGAGAACATGCATTTTATCGTCTTAGCAAGGAATTTTTGGTCATGTTTGGCATGTTAACCACCAGGGGGCAGACTTTACTCACAGACTCAATATCATGTACAATTGTCTCTTAAGGTGGTTATACATAACTCTGTTTTGGGTGACAGTTAAGGTCATGGATGCAAGTAAGGCCAATACAAGCAAACTTTAAAACAAAATGTAAGTGAGAGCGTACAGAATGTAAGCTTTAGTGTCTCATTAGGTTGTGAGCAAAATCAACTGTGTGGGTCATAGAAAACACAGTCCTTCCTCTCAGAGACAGAAACCTGGCTAAGCGTGGAAAAATGAGCCACTCTTGTATCTCAGCCACATTTAACATCAACATCTTACAGACTCCCACAACAGCCAACACCGGTTTTTGCTATCTTCAACTGTGTGAAAAGAATTCCTTGCACATGGGAATGACTTCTGTGGTGTCCAAGCCTTTCGTCCTTATCTGTGGCCGACATAAACTAGGAAGGCTTTTCTCAGGGGTTCATGGACACGGCAGAAGAATTACCTAACACCACATGTCCTTTAACGAGTGCACCAACCTGCTAAATTCAACCGAGAGTTAGGAAAACGTCTTTAGAACATCACGATCCAGGAGGAACAGCAACAGGGACATGTGGCCCTTCTTCATGTTTCCAACACCTTACACGGTGCACAAAAGCTACATATTATATTATACATTGTGACACGGTCTACTGAGTCTTTGTGGGAACATTGACTGCTCCGTTCAAAGTGGCAGCCAAATGTGGAATCATTTGTTATTCAAGCTTGGATAGACTCACTATCCAGTGGAAAAACTAGGGCAAGACAAAGACTCTGTTGAGACCTTGACAACAAGGCAAGGCTGACAAGCATCTCACGCAGCAACCAGACTTTCTGTAACTCTGAAGGAAATACACAGATATCAATTAAATTAAAATCCACTGAGATGGACGAAGCAGAAGAGAGGGATTTAATCTAAAGCTCAGAGATTAACTCTCCCGTCATATGCGGAGAGAGGTGGATGAGCAGCCGAGCAGACACAGATGTAAACACCAGGGTGAGGGAGCAGCCGCTGGGTGACCACATCGGGCAAAAATAGCCGGGCAGAAGGGAGAGGAGGGATGATGCCGCGGTTTAAAAAAAGAAAAAAGGGGGAGAAAAACAAGAGTATTATTGAAAGAGCTGCCATTATAGTTGAGGTCTGGAGTAAAGAGGTTTGTTTCTATAAAAAGGCTCTGTAATAAAGGCAGATGGTTAAGGAAGTGGTTCTGCCAAGAAGGCTCTGTCGTCTGCCACATCATCACGAGGGGAGTGGAAGAAAACTGAACAAATCATTAGCTTGTCCTTTGAAATAACCAGGAGGGTTCTTACTCAGATGTGGCAGATACTTGCAACAATCTTCTGCCAAAGCCACCAACCCTATGTGCCCTTTTGTGCTCTCCATTATGTCATTCACACATATGTGTACTTACCACTTCGTCCGAGGTAAAGTCAATGAAGCCAGGTAATATCAGGAAGTCACTGAAAGACATAAGCAAAACGTCACTTAGCATCTCTGTGAGAATACGAGCATCCATTAAAATACCAAAAGCTAAGGAGCCTTTCATGCTTAATCAAACATGAACAATGTAATATATTCTGCTAAATATCTCAAATAAAAACAGAGAACTTAATAGTTTTCCAGCTCAAAGGGTTAATTAAAAAGTTGACTGTGCGAACTATTGAACAAGATTGTGTTTTAAAGAAGGTTTGAACCACATTACTGATTTAGATAACATAACTTTACTCGTTAGACATATATGTAGTTTCTCATTACCTGATCTCTTTCCACTCATTTGCTTTTGTATACCAATTTCAAGTAGTAAGCCAGAGAGCCTGAACATAGTGTTGGGCAGTCTTTCATGTCTCCTCATGGTTCTCAGAGTATTGCTCAGTGGCTCAGTATAGACACTGATTGCGTCTTGTACTTGGTGAAAAGCTACAGTCGCTCTTGCTCAGCTCTTAGACTGTATAAACAAAATGAGGAGGGAGGTTGGGATGAGTGGGAGTGCAGGAGCTAAACACAGGAATGGTGAGTTTGTTTTCCAACCAGAGTCTGTACGCATTTTGTGGGTTTTGCAGATTGGTGTGAAAACAGGGCAGGGAACACGTGGCAAGACGGAGGAATAAGGGGGGCTGTGTGTGCCACGTGAAGGGTTTTGAGGGAAACTACAGAGTGGGGGTAAGTGAAACAGGTAGATGGTGAGCATTGCAGGTGGATAAAACAGGATATAGATGACAGATCAAAGGAAAGAAGAGGACTGTATCAGTTCTCTAGTGCCTCAAGTGTGGTTGGAAGTAAAGTCTAAAATAGTCACACAAGTTCCGTCGCTAGAAGGGAGGAGTCCTGAGTGTTTGTTCCCCTTCACTTTAGAGGCCAAAACATCAACATTGAGACGGCCAGGAAGTCTAGCACACATCTGTTAGTGTTTAGCAGCAGCCACAAACCTCAGCTGCACCTACTGACTAAGGACCAGCACTCCACCAGAGCTCATTCATTTGAATTCTAAAGACATCACTGGCTTGGTGATGCCTTATTATGGTTTTTATTTGAATGTAGGCAAATGTGTGATGCTAATCGGTAGTGTTTCAAAGTACAACCAGAAGCCACACCTGAAACATTCCTAATTGTACCGTTTTGCTGTCTTTCTATATGAAAAAAAGGTGTGAGCTTGGCATGCTAAGAGATGTTACTCATTGGGTGAATTCCAATGAGCATCTTCATGTCTGCCTCTCATCGCTTTCACAAGGTTTCAGCTGACTATTGTTACCAGTTAGCAGCAGCAATACAGTAGCTGACAGAAGGAAAACAACAGTCAGAAGTATGTGCTCTTATCTTAGGACAGCCCTACCTGTCAGGTAATTACAGAATTGTGGTTGATATAAAATCATTATTTAATAGGCATAGGGTGGGGTTTGCCTCACTTAACAATAAGGCTTTAAAAAAAGTGAGACAGAGTTTATGGGTCAATAAAGGATACAGTACGTGATTAGAGTAAGCTCTGGACAAACTTTGAGCCAACGGATAGAATACACAGTATGCAGATGTGTAGCATAGAGTGTATGGTTTTAATTATATGGTTTGTTTAGACTTGTGTGAAAGACCCAATGTTTAACCGACAGCCTGAGGCTTGTGTGAGTTTCAAAAGAGGCACATTTTAGATACACAGATCTTAAAGAGCCTGTGACAGCATCCCAACAACTGTTGTGCAATGAAATATTGGGCTACTAGTCATCTCAAACCGTTAGTATAAAAAAGAAGGTGCGATACCGTTCCGATAAATATCAATAATTTCAAACATCGCGGGGAAATTCCTTCGACTCATTTTGAAGTTTTGGGGGAAGCCGGAAGTGACGTCAATGCGGGAACGCTTCACTGTGCGGCGAGAGAGCCAAACACGGACAAAGTGTGTTGTCATGCGTAGAAATTGTGAATTACTGAGTTTAGGCCCGTTAATAACGTTTTAATGAAGTTGACTACACTGTAAAAAACAAAACAATCAAGGTACTGGCAGCAGCGGCTGCCAAACAAAAACCCTTAAATTAAAGTAAAATACATTAACTTAAATAAAGTAAATAAGCCATTAATTTACGGGAATTGTCCTTAAAGATTTTACAGGAAAACACNAATAATAATTAAAATATATATAAATAAAATCGATTTTTAAAAATAATATTCGATTATGGAGACTGTAACGAATATTCGAATAATCACTGGCATCCCTATTTTCAAGGGGACAATATTTACTCAAATTGATGGGTTTGGATGATGAGGGAAACTCGTGTCACAGGGTCTTTAAGTAAACACATTTAACAGTGTCCAAATGTGTTCGCTACACTTATGTACAAAAGGTTGAGCTAAAAGCTGCACTGACGCTTTTTAGGGTTATTTTAGGAGTATTGACAGAACTACACAAGTTCAGAAATACCTCTGATTAAAAAGATGTTAACAATCACACCCAGGACATGATTTCTGCACCTAGTTGAAGGTCACAATACAACAGGAAGTAGTTTCTCCTACAAAGCTGCCTTCCTGTGTTTCACTTTCTCTGGGTGGCTTGCTTCCTTTTCCCTCTACTAAAATCAAAACAAAAGAGAAACTAAAAAGATGTAATAGTAATAACATGCCTAATCTTTTCTTAGATACAGTACCTGTGATAGGATTTAAAATGTTGATCAAGTCAACGGGGAGTTAAGATAAACAGGAAAAGTAGTCCGAAGTTTTAAGCAGTCGACCTTATACCAGCAACATCCCCCAATTCCTCCTGCATTCACATGATGTCAATTCCAGCCATCATGTGCGCAAACCTTGCTTTGGTCGTGATGCACTTCATTACAGTGTGGAAAGAATTACACGCGGACACACTCAAACGCCATTACGTTTTCTATTCAATTAGCTTCTGAAAAGCAACAGCAGCGTGATCAGAGCAAATCATTGGTGGATTTTTTAGCTAATTAACCTCCCCACTGAGCTTGAATTGCTTAAATCAAAATTGTGTTTTGTTGTGCAGACGACAAGGCAGTATGGAGAATTATATACCATATATTTCATATTGAGAATTACCGTAATTTTCGGACTATAAGCCGCGCCTTTTTCCCCATTTTTCGACCCTGCGGCTTATATAACGGTGCGGCTAATCTATGGTATTTTTACAGCTAACGGCCACGTAGGGGACCTCCTAAATCTATGGTATTTTACAGGTTACAGTCCACCACCTTTAACTCTATGGGCTCTATGGCCGATCCGCGCCCCCCACCGTTAAGCGGCGGGCTCCAGCAGGAAAAGCTGGAGGCCGGAAAAGAGTGAGACAGGTAGCGCGCAAAAGTAAAAGTGGAACCGAGAGTGGTACGAGAGACAGAACGAGAGCAAGACAGACAGACATTACGAGAGCTAGACAGTTTGTCCCCGTACCACTGGTTGAAAACCACTGCTGTAGATCACTGCCGGTACGTGCGCTGGGAGCGCACCGTTTAAGATTGAAAGTTGAAAAGTTTGTGTGTCTGAAACGCTATGTGATACAGTACAGTTTACACAGCACAGTACATCTTCTGTAGCTACTATTGCACTAAATGGTAACACTTGAATACGTTATGCAAATATGCAACTTGTTTGTGGAAATGTTAATAAATGGGAGCTTCCTCAAACAGCCATCTCTTTCCCGACAATCCCCTCTGTGCACGAACCCTTACATATGGTAATTAAACATTAAAACACCTGTGGCTTATAGTCCAGTGCGGCTTATATATGTACACATCATTCAATTTAGCTGCTGCGGCTTATATTCAGGTGCGCCTTATAGTCCGAAAATTACGGTAAATTGAGTCATTTTCAGGGAACGCTGAGAGGGCATCTTAAGCATTGATTGTAGAGGTTATAGAGGTAAAGAACAGTGATGTGGGATTCAGGAGACAGTTTAAGAAGACAAAAGGCATGCTTCTTAATGTCCAACAACCACTACAATTCAGCTGCACAATGCTTTGCTTCTTGTTATTTGTGATGGAAAAAATGAAAGGGTGATAAGAAGGATTAATGAAGAAAATCATGTCAGTCAAATCGCATTATGAGTTCAAAAAGATAGATTATTCCTATTTGTCACCAGAATGCATACCAGAGCTGAGTGAGGTTAAGTAAGAAATGAGAAATTAGTAACTCAAAGCAAAGTGTGTGTAAGAAAGTGCATGAGCTGTTCTATCATGCAGGTTGCACTCACAGGACAGGTCATGCACTTTGATGGAAAGTTGTAGTAAATAATGCAATTATGTTCACTGGAAGCAAATTTGATCCCCATGACCAAGATCAGGTTTATCATTGCAACAAGCCCTCCATTTACATTCTGCATTCATGCACTATTATGACGCCAGATTACATTTTTGGCACGTTTTATGTAAGTCAAAGTAAAGGTGCTTTAGAAGGACTGTCATTTGCTTCCCCTTTATGAATATACTTTTTGTAAAAGGATTTGTAACAGCACAGTTTCAAAACAGTTTGAAGATGACTGTTCTACTCACTTGTAAGTCAACCCATCTCCTTTAGAGCATAGCTCTTCAGCCGTATGACCATCGGAGACAACGCACTGTTGGTCAGATCTGCTGGTTCAAAATGTGTTGGCCATTACAAAGCACTGCTTCGCACACTTCACCCACCACTGCGCGTAGGTGAGGTTTGAAAATAAGGAGACCTTACTTTGAAATAATTAAATAATTGTACTTAGATTTTTTCGGAAAATCAAATTAACGTTTGCATTGCAGAGAATGTGAGGGAAACGTACTTGTATGTAAGGCCATCTCCAACCGAGAAGAGCTGCTGAGCTGAGAGTCCATCTTCAGGGACGTAGCCTGTCCCACCGCTGATTAAGTAATCCGCCATGCTGACAAATGAAAAAGAGAGGCACATTCAATCAACTGTGAAACCCAAGATGTGTAATTTAAGTTAGAAAAAGGATGCTCTGGAAGAAAACAATACATCCACTTTGCAGACAGAGCTTTGGTGACCTTCTGGCAGGAAGACATAACCATAGCAACATCAACACCCCCCCACCCAGCAGCAGGTCAATGCGCCTGTGTGAAAAATGCATCTGCTTGCAAAAATAAGACACTAATAATCCGGCAATAAACATTTAATGAAGGCATTGTTTTTATAACTGCTGCAGAGACACAATTGGAAGAAATGTTATTTAACATTAGATCACACAAATACAAGATAAGCAATATTCAACTGTGATTTAGTGCCAAGATCCTTTCTGTCTCTACAAAACTGTTATTAAGACAAAACGTGTGCGTGAGGGAAATTACAGTGCAGTATTCCCCATGTGTGGAGCTAAAAATGGTCGGTTGACCCACTAACACTTAGTTGAACCACTATAGCAAAAAACTGTTTTAAAAAAGATAATGGTAAAAGCTTATCAGGTGAAACATTTACTACAGAAGAAATAACTAACCTCAAAATGTAGTATTGTCTGGACTTGAGCGGTGTAATTTAGATAGTGTCCTTGTAGTGACCTACATCACGTTATCAGTAGCTAGCAAACAGCTGCTTGCACCTCCCTAGTAAACAAATACTTCAAACCGGTCTTTGATGTGTATACAGTAAAACGGTGACGCAACACCCTTCCTAGTGCTGATCCCTGTACAATATCCATGCTAGGATCCCACATCTGTCACCTCAGGAGCCATGGTGGTCAACCATTTAGTAAACGGACATATCCACAAAGCAGCACCTAAGCATTCATAAATGTCGTTTTTAGAGTTGGTTACATTTCTTGTAACTCACCACCAAGTACGATCAAGCAAACCTAAATGCATTGGTGGAAGTACATTTACTCAAGTAATGTCCTTACATAAAAACAGAGGTACTTGTACTTTCCTTGAGTATTTTCACAATATGCTACTTTATACTTTTACTCGACTACATTTTGTAGGCAAATGTTTTACTTTACAGATTTAATTACTAGTTACTTTTCAGATTTAGATTATTAAAAATATATATAAATTAGCTAATACATAATGATTATAGGTTGGGCTACACAGTAGTATAAAGTCATTAAAATAAACCCTACTTTTACCAACTGCAACATTAAAGTGATGAACACATAAATGAATCAATATTTTTTATAAAATAATTGGTGCTTAAATGGGCCATCCTGCATTATGAGTACTTGAAGTATATTGTGTTACCAATACTGTTTAACTTTTAGGTAGTACAATTTAGAATGTAGGACTTTTAATCCTTCCACCTCTGCCTAAATGTAAATAGGAATAATCTGGGAATCAGTACACCAACAGTAAAGGTTGAGATTTTGAGAGTTCAGTACATGCCGAATTGAAGGGTGGCTATTGTTATGTGCTTGAGAATCTTAAAATATATTTTCAATGCGACAAATATTTTTTTATATACGTAGAAAGTCTTTTTTGCGGATTTTTGAAGGAAGGTTTGGTGATGCGTTCATGCGCAGGTCTGGTGTCATGCCACCAGAATGTGTGCATGATGATAAGCCTATATTTAACATTTTCGAAATACGAAGCACGTGTGATATAGAGTATTTAGCGTAAATTAACAAGAAAATACATCGTTAAAAGTTACACGTTCTTAAATCATCGCATTAAATAATTACATGTTTGCATGGTCACCGCAAAAATAGCTAGTTAACACTTTAAGCCCTGGCCCCTGGGTAACAATGCCTGTGATGTTAGCTAACCGGTAGCCTGAGGATTTGGATGAGCAGTCACAACAAACAACTAGCCGGCACATGCTGTGATGTACATGACAAATAAAAAGTTGATATTTTACACAAATATTATATCTTCACAAACGACACCCGACACCTCATATAACCCGTTACTAATGTATTCATAACTTACATGACAACGTTAACATTTAGAATAATTTTAAATTGTAAACCGGTTATATACAATCCCCAATTAGTGCTACTATAAGGGTCCCAGCTGCTGCAGGTGTTAATAATCCTTAGATACATTCAGTCCGCAGACCAGAAAGGGGCTCAGTGCAGACTGCAGACATGTGGGAGCACCGTTAGCATTTAGCATTAGCAGCTTGGTTATTTTTTGTTTGCCAACGAAAAACGCTTCCTCAAGACATTAAAGCAAGGTTGGCTACCCTTAAGTATATTAACAAGTGGTATACACCGTGTAGCATCTTAGCTAGCGTAAATTCAAACATATTTTATAACCCGAGTACGTCTAGCTAGCTAACCTTTTTGGAGCTGATGCCCACGTTGACCAAAAGGAAGCAACTTTCCAGCTGTGAATCTACAAGGGTGGGGGGGGAGCGATAATAGAGACAATAATTCCTTCTACCTCGAAAGACAACCTCGATGAAAAAACCTTCGTGGCTCCAAGATGTAAAAGTAGTGGTTGGCAGTAAAGTGAGTGAGAAGTGCTTGCCTGCTGTCGCTGCAGACAGTGCGTGTTGCTGTTATGTACTAGCAGCAGCAGCGTCACATCCCCTCTCCTCCTCACTCAGAGGCGGGTTTAACCCTCTGCATGTTCCTGCTGTGAAATCAGCCCCAAAAGTATGAAGCCACAGTTAACCACGTGGAAGTGTTGCTGATGAATGCTGGCTCACAGGTTCATCAGAGAAAAGCTCATTGAGTTTAAGTCTAAGGGCAATTGGAAACCAGAACATGTTGTTAGAGTATGCGGTTACTAAGATAAAAACATTTAAATCCAGAGGTGGGAGAAGTACTTAGATGTTGTACTTAAGTAAAAGTAGAAGTGCCAGCGTATACTCTGTTACGAGTAAAAGTCATATATTCAAAATGTTACTCAAGTAAAAGTACAAAAGCATTAACATCAAAATATATTCAAATGAGTAAAAGTACTCATTATGCAAATTAAGCAATTTTATAATAATATCTATATTAAATGATTTGATTATAATTATTTATGCATAAATGTGTTTATCAAAGCTGGTAAAGGTGCAGCTAGTTTTAATGACTTAAAGCTTATGAATGTTACTCCATGTGTAACTAAAGTCTGATTTAAGGGTTGAATATAATTCAAATCATTAATCAAAATCTGCAAAGTAACAAAATATATTTCATAAATGTAGTCAAGTAAAAGTATATTATTTACCTCTAAATTGTAGTGGGGGAGAAGTACAAAGCAGCAAAAAAAATTGAATACTCAAGTACAGTACATGCACCTCAAAAGTGTAGTTAAGTCCAGTACTTGAGTAATTGTACTTAGTTACTTTACACCAGTTTAAATTATATTTTATCATTGGGGATTTTGGCAGAAGTACTGTATAAGATTACTTTTTAATTTCAAGTACATTACTTAATTACTTTTATCATTCATCTTTACCCTTCCACTACATTTCATAGCGGAAATATTATAATTTTTACAGATAAAAAGGCACTTACTTTCTAATGTTGACCTACCAGCCGTGTCATTTTATAAAACACTATACATTGTCATGGATTACTCGTAGAAAAACATATATCCATAAAATGCTGCTTACCTGTTATGATATATAAATAGTTATTATCCAATATTATAATATATTACATATCAATGACAACATATTGCTGCATAATGAATACTTTAAAAAATATTTAATTGAAAATACTTATTTTTACTTGAGTAGCATTTAGAAAACAGAGCGTTTACTTGTAATGGAGTACTTTTACACTGCGAGGTTGCTAATTATGAGTAAGAAAAAATAACCTCCATTCCCATTGGGGTCAGGCAGTTGGAAGCAAAAACTTCTCTTTTTTGTATACACTTTTTGCAAAATGTTTACTATACTTTATCGATAAATATTCAGTGAAACATTAGTGGGACTAAATGGTAATGTGAAACTTGTAAAAACGTTTCAATAGGAAATCATGTGGCTAAGCAACTATCATAGATAAAGTGAAATGGATAAGTGTGCATTGGTTTTCTTACTGCCATTACACCTTCCATGCCTTAATTTCCCTTGATTTAGAGAAATGTCACGGGAACTTAAGCAGCGCTGTCGGATTTCTAGTCACATGAAGATCATATTAATTTGATTAAGTGTACTGACAAGCTAGCACCGATCACATTTGATTCACATGATAACAATTGCAGGAGGTGTGCAGAGTAGCCGCACGAGGAACAAAATGTCTTGAAATAAATCAAAATGATTGTCCCTTTTTGACTGTACGGTGATGGTTATAAAAATGAACTGCGTCATAAATTGTGAATCCCTAGAAGTGTATGTGCTTTCATTTCAAAGTACTGCATTAGTTAAGGAAATAAAACTAGTTCAACCACAACCAAAAAGGGCACATTGGGTCACAGAGCTCCTTTCATCAGGTCATGTGATATCTAATGAGTAACGTTGGATTTATGAGCAGTAGTCTTTTAAGAATACATCCAAAAGCTGCAATCCCAATTATGCTCTACATGAGATAAGTTTTGGACAGTCATATAGATAAAAAGCATTGTCTCTTCCAGCTACTGCTCATTGCTTGACTGAATGCCAGCATGCAGCTTGTCATCCATTTGTCAGCCACATAAATGGTTGGGATGAGCCGCTGACAGAAAATCATGATAACTTTCTCACAACTAAAGATATGGCTGTCGGTATCTTTGTATCACCTCTGCTGCAGCTTCACGGAGCAGAGTAACATGTTTCATTATTAATAAAGCTTTATGCGGAACAGCTGCCAAATATGAAATCAAATAACTTGTTATCACCTCTCTAATTTATTAGGGCTCGCTTAACTGAAACAGCCCATTACGTAACTCTTGAACTACTGGCCTTTCTTGTTTGAGGATTATTTCTTGAAGGGAAGTTTCACTGATTACATTTCAATTATTGAATGCAATAGAGAACCACGTGGTCTTTCCCGTAACCTAATATGCTGCACAGTTCTCTTGTTGTATTAAGGTTGTTGGATTTGTCTGCCAAGGTGACTAAGGGGAACTGTTTCCCACTCCATGTTGTTTCAAATTAAATGTGGGTCATTGCAGATATGGGTCAGTGGTTCCTTTTATGCACTGTAGTTATTCCGAGCAGTTGATTCAATCTTTCCTCTCTGCAGCATGCTGCCAACTCCTGTCTTTTTGTTGCATCACAGAATTGTCACAAAGGGCAGTTAAAAATAGCACCGGACGACATTTCTTTCTGTTTAGCAATTGCTACTAATTAGAAAGAAGTATTAAGGCCTACAAACAACTAAAACATGAGTGTCATCATAAACAAGGAGTTTAACTTCAAGCGCATTTGCAAACTGATCTAAATGCAAGTGTGTGCGGACATGTAAACTGACCCGATGGCATGCCAGTCATTTACATGTGCAGCATTATGAAGGCACAGCCAGTGAAAGTGAATCACAAAAGCTAAACGATCATTGTCTTTTTATTTCACATATTGTAATGAGGGCTGTTATTACTTTAGCACTTTTTTTTCATTTTAAGTTTTGCTTTTGCACTTACATTTTCATAAAATCAAGACTAATCCTTTTAGCTGTAAAATCTAAAAAGAGTTGGACCTTTTATAAATGTGTTTACGAGCTCCAACTCTTCCTGGCAATAAATGAATCCTGCAGCAGGCACATTCGCAATCAAAACTGTGTTTATAATAAAAACAAACAGGTATATTTAAACCTTTTATATTGTTTTAGATGCACCCAAAGGGGGCTCAAGCTACATAAACCTTCTCAGAGACTCACCTCTCTGGGCCTAGTCCTGCCTGGATGCGTGTGGCACTGTATCTCTGGGCTGCAGTTTCATGCCCATGTCCATGTGAGGTTTGCCGGACAAAGACTTCACATCCCCGGGGTGAAACGTCGGCACATGGGGGCTGAGTTTCTCCAACAATTCTCCGATAATCCTTCTGGCTCTCCCTCGCTGCATCTGCACCAAAGTGCTCATGACCATACCCCTCCATCGTCCGTCCAAGGTCAGTCTCTGAATCCAGTGCCACCGTTTGCTTGCTCTTCAACAGAATTTCAGTAAAAATATCCAACAGCTGAAGGTTACATCTGTGTCAAAACAGTTTGAATTCATATGAACTTCTTAGTTTGGCTCAAAAGAAGCAGGGACAATTTGGAAAATGCCCAGTTTCTTTCTAAATATCCTTATCTGAATTCTAGTGTTTGCTCTATTTACTTTCAAGAACAGATATGGAGCTTAAGAGGTGTTCCCACACAGAGCAAAACGGAAAAAAGACCAGTCAGGCTCCTCCGTCTGCCCGTGCTCAGGATGCACCTGCCTAAAAAAGACACCAGCCACCTCTAGGCGTGTCAGTAGAGGGCGTCACCTAGGAGATTCTCCCACTGAGAGGGTGTCACCGTGGAAATGATGCCAGCAGCAGAGCGTTGTTGTGGAGAGGCTAATGTCTTTGAAATCTTGAAGGAGTTTTTCTTTCATGAAGGCAAAGGGTATAATGGAAAGGGTATATGCACCCTGCACAGTGTGTACACGCAGGATAAAGCCACCATTGCCCTGAGCGCTTCTCTACAAGTTGAGTGCTACTGAGTGCTCCATGAAGCTCTATGTCTTGCTCCCTCTCTATGGGTTAATCCTGCTTTCTATTGGTGGCACCACGTCACTTTCACAAAGAGGATTTCAGAATTAAAATGAACAGGAGCGGAGATGAGCTCTGCGAAGAGAGCAGCACATTTTCACAGCAAGACCATTACTGTGGTGGGTTATTTTTATCCATCTGAGTGGGCTCCATTAAACCAAATACATGCAGCAAACCTAGCATTTCTGCAATTATTTGGGAAGAGTTTTTTAGGTACCACTCTTAAATTATACACTTTGTGCAGACCTCACAGAAAACGGGGGTGTCCAATCCATTGCTGAGTGAAACTGAGGCTTTGCAATGAGCTTATGTAAAAACCACCACAGAGGCCGAGGTTAGCCCCACATGCTAATACAATGTACCTTGACGCTGCTAAGTGAAGCTTGCACCAACGTGTCAGTGTTACATAATCAAAAGAGTACACCCATGTTTTTTCTTTCAGCACCACCCTGTTGCACCCATGTCAATGGTTTCTTTCTAACATCAGTCATGAATGTTAACGTCTGCCTTTGTGGGATGTACAAACAGTAGGGAATATATAATAAATGCATTTACTGATTCAAAATTCATGTTTCTTCTGTGCAACTTGTCCACAGTTTAGCTAATGGAAAGGATTCCCCTCCACATTCACAGAGGTGTCTGTAACCCTGCTTAAAGGGATCACCTCCAGGTGACAGACTGTTTGTGACAGTTGCTACGTTAAGATGGAAAATCCTCTTAGGCCAGCCCTCTGAGGTTCCCCACTTCCCCCACTTAGAACTATCTTGAACACATGCTAACGGAAACCCCTCACCAACACAATGCAGATAACAGATCAGGATTTACTAACATGGAGACACTCTAAAGTAGCCTATATAGCACAGACGGATAGACAAACTCCTGCTCCGAGGGTGGACAATTGCTGCTGTTGTACCTTAAAATCACGTTATCAATGGCATTAAATGCTTAGTGTCTCATGAACTCAAAGGGATGGGAGCACACTAATTTCTTATATGCATGTCGTCAGGTGGTGCACGGTTCTTCCACTCATTCAATTCAATGTATCATAATAAATGTCATGTGCAGTGTGGATAGTCATTGGCTGCGACAAATCAGAGTCATGCGATTGAACACATGGGTAACCATTGCCAACAAAGGAGCAATCCTTAATTGTGAATGACCCCTGCAGAAACCTCAGGTCAGATGATCTAAAACTACAGTAGACTTGAAATCAATTTCACGTCAAACTCTAATAAAGCAGAGTAATCAGCTAGAACTACAGCTAAGTGACTAAAACCCCTTTCTATTATGTAATGAATTAAAATACAGGTATAATGTCCTGAAAGCTTGTTGTGGGCGATGTAGAGAGTAAGAGAAGTAGCTATGAGCTGTGCAGGAGACAGAATAACAGTATTTAAGTCAAACTTGATCTAACACATCAAGATTAGTTCACTCGTCATGTAAAGCCTGAAGAGATCAGTTATATAATGTAATCTGTGGCTTTGGTAAGAGCTATGTAAAGTCAGAGAAACTATAAAGGGCAGCCTGAGCTACAAAAAAACCCCCGGGCAAAAATGTGAAGCTGGTCCATCGCCACCTATCTCGGTGAACGTATGGGCTTCCCTGTATTCACCATTAGGTACAAAGCACACAAAAGACTGCATGGCAGCCTTATTTACAGAGAGAGAACATCAAGTACTCTAGCATGTGAGAGAGTTTGATTAAATACAATATATGTAAGGTAGAAATATGTAAACTAGCGTAAATAAAGTCTTAAAAATGTATTTGGGCTGTTCTAAAAGACAGCTTGTCGCAGTTTCAATGTTTTACACAATCCTCTCCTCCACAACTTCTTGTCTGGTGTCTGGTTTGCAGCCAATTACAAGAACCAGCCTTCTTAAATATATTATTGAGTCTGCTGGTGTCACCAGCTCCAATGCTGCAACCCTAGCAGATTGCAAGGACTACTTCTTCTCCTGATAGAAGATTTCCAACATCATGCTGCACAAGTTAATGGGTCTCAAGAAAATAGGCTGTTCATACTCTTTCCTTTGTGATGGCTGTTCTATTTAAGTGCCCTCATAACCCACAAACTGACAGTCTAAAATTGAATGCATCCTTAAATAATGTTTAAGTGAACATGTGAACACTTTTTTTTTTCCATTTAGCTGCTGCAGTTTCAGGGTCCTTGTATTGTCCATGTTAGCTCACTGGCACACTCTCATGGCTTACTGGATCAACACATGTGCTCTGGCTATTCTGCCTGAAACCTGTGATCTGAGATCTTAACTGTCACACACTGACATCTAGTGGATGCAATGTCTTATTGCCCAAAACACGGTTATCATTTCCTGATTAAGGGATTTCTTTAGGTGCAGATGTAGACTTGTTCTGCACAGATTTACTGTATACTGATGTATTTGTCAACTTGCTGAACATTAACCCAGATCTATTTCTTATCCTTGGACAGCAACTTTGAAATACTATAAGTGACTACCACATAAATATATTGCATTTTTTGTTAACTATTTAATTTAAATCACCACAAAGTGCTAAATTCTTCAATTTTAATGATCAACTCAAAACAATTGGATGGACACTGTGTCAAATGGTGTCAAAACAGTGATTCATAGTCTAGTGATTTGTATCCTTTCAATTGTTTGCCTATTTGAAACACTGCCAACTTTTGTCTAGTGGTAGTATCTTATTTATTCAAATGGATACGCTTGTTTCTCATTCAGAGTGAGCTCCTTAAAAGCAAGGCAGTGAAATGAGATACAAAAGGAGTTAATGTTTGTGTGGGAACAGTCTGAACTTTTGGCTGCCTGTCAATTTCTGGCAGTGAAAACTAAGTAGGTCCAGACGCTAAAAGCTCCTTACACAACTCCAATTCTTTTTTAAACAGGAAATTCACAAGACATGATTTTCTGGAAATGATCCAAAATGGAGAAAAAGGTTAAAGCAACACGCAGAGGAAATACATTGATAGTCATTTCCAACTTAACAGGCATGTTTCAGTCAAATATTGCAGAATTCTCAGCTATTTTGACTCATACTTCTAGGAATGTTGCATTGAAAGTTTGGAATGTGCCACGGGTACAAGAAAGTGTAAGCCATGACCAAGCATGGTGGTAATTAGTCATAAGGTCTTATATCAAAGGTATAGTGTTGATTTATGAGTTAGTTCTAAATCTGTGCTATTATCCTTCCAGTGATCTCTTGGCAACTGGTTGCAACCTTAACTGGAGACTCGTCAGAAACTGTGCTGAGCCTCAGGGGAAGTGAAGTCATGACGGATAGAACAGCACTGCCATTTTGCTCTGCTCATTGGGGAATTTTCTGGAAACTCCGCTCTGGCATGTTTACAAACTGGAAATCCCTAGACTTTATTTTCCCTTCAAAAGGTATTGTCCTGACAGGTTAACAAAGAGTGGATCCTGGTGAAGGAACAGGTCTGAGCGAACTCACCCAGGTATGTGCGTGACCAAAATGAAACATGAATAAACCTCATGCTCAATCACCCTTCAGCTGTGAGTCACTGAGACAATTTCTACGGTTAGTGCGTCAAACATATTGCTCAATACTTAATTTGTCCAGAAATATTAACCTTGATTAACCTTGATCAAATGAGATACAATCTTATGACTGGATACAAAATGAGGATGTAAAAGCACGAGGTAGATTTCATGAGAGACCAATGGCTCCATCCTCTTACCAGTGGGACGAAGAGCCATGGAAAAGTATTTCTATTTGAGTGTATTCAAAGATATTACTATCATGAGATTCCATTTCAACAACTACGCTTTTTAGTGGATTTTTATAAACATTTATTGTCCCAAGAGTATACATCCTACTGACAAAGGTGACCCCCTGACCTTTGTGCAGCTTCTTCCAGAGGTCACAAAAGGATGTTACAACTTTTGCGTTATTATCCCACCCCCAGATACAATAGAGTGTTATGACATTTTGTGGAGTAGTAGCAGACTCAGGCTTTCTGAAGGGCAAAACATATTAACATTTTCATAATGAGTACTTTTACTTTTGGTACTTTAAGTATATTTTGATGCTGATACTTTTATACTTCTACTTGAGTAACATTTTGAATGCAGGATTTAACAGAATATCCTGCACTGTGGTACTTTTACTCGAAAATATAAGTAGCCTACTTATCCCACCTCTGATTAACATGCATTAATACATATAATTCAGTATGCTGTGGCAGGTTTGTGTAAACTAAAATGACAAAATAAAACGATGAAACCTCTGATAGCTCCATTAAAGATTGAAATGGGCTTGACCAACCTTAGGGGAACTCCCACCGGTCTTTAGTGTGACATTCAGGAAATGCTAATACTTAATGGTGAGGTCATTGATACCTCAGTGCTTGATACACGGCAGAGAGGAGGCACATAGCAGCAGTAGGGATTCAACTGCCGTTGGATGAGGAGTTTATCGGCGTATGAAGAAGGAAACGATATAATTTTTTTACCGACATTATTCAGCGGGTCTCTCTGATGCTTCGCTGTTTGTTGCTGTTTATTCATCCTACCAAAAGAGAAGGAAAAATAAAACACTACATTTTAAATCAGCCGAACTTCTGGTAAGTTCTTATACTAACTAAAACAGCAGGTCTCGTTTTAGTATGGTACCGATTAAATGACAACATCGTAATTTAAATTCTCGCTACGACATGTTGTTTTGTATTATGGTTTCGTTTCCACAGCCATGTGCTATGATCAGACTATGATGTGATGCTGCTGTGATTAGTGACTCGAGATTTTAGTCGACTTTGTGTACTGTAAAGTGCAGAACAAAACTGCCAAAACTCTTGTTACAATTGTTTCAGAGGCGGATATTTGATAAATAACAGTTACTGACTCCTCTGATGTTTTTAAGAATAATCAGAGTCGTGTGAATTTGACATACGAATATTGAATAGTAGGTTACTGGCAGTCATTTTTTAGACCTTTTTTTGAACGCAAGATTGGAGTGCAGTAAATTACTGCACTCCAATCCTGCTGTCAAAATCTGATAAGACCCACTTTGAGTTGCTTTTCAACCTAATGTGCTATTTCCTGTTTCTGTGGTCGTTTCCTTGTGTGATACGCTTTCTCCATAAACACATCCTTTCTAAAAAATCCTCTAACAATTCCTGTACTTAAAAATCATTGAGTGAATTAACATATTGTAGTAGATGTTATCCAAAAATATTAGCTGAAACGTATATGTATGACTATTGACTACTTTTGAAAAATGTGAATATATTACATTACATTACATTTAGCTGACGCTTTTATCCAAAGCGACTCACAATAAGTACATTCGACCAGGAAGACACAACCTTGAAGAAAACAGAATCATATAAGTACATCAGGTTTCATAGAGCCAACAATTTCAAGTGCTACTCAACTGGCTATAGATAAGCCATTCCTTTATTAGTATACAAGTGCTCTGTTAGCAGTTCTTTGTTAGTAATTCTATCGCTCGAAGTATATATATATATCTATTCAGAGTTAAAACACCTCCTAAAATCCCCTTAAATCTATAATATCAAATACTGTGTTGTGAGTGTAAGTGTTATAATCCTAAAAACTGATCATTCTTTTTCTTTTGCAGACAGCCTTTACAACAGGAGCCATGGTGGCAGCAGTCCTTAAATTGTATTTTATTGGAACGGCTCTGAGTGTCCTTGCTGTCTTTTATGTCATCGTGGACTCCTTTGGTGGTCTGATGTACGTCCAGGACGATCACTACACAACAGACCAGCAGACACAGAGACAGATCTCTTCGGATCAGCAGACACAGAGACAGATCTCCTCAGGCCACAACAGGAAACGATCACCTGTCACCAAAAACATTGACTAATAAGGAGAACCTTGAGGTCACAATGAAGTTTTGTGGCAATGATTGTCCAATCGCTGTGGATTATAAATATCCTGCTTCCATTCCTAAGTATGGACATTATGATAATGTCTAACCTACAGGACGTGTACTGGATTAGACACTTGTCTTTGTTAGAGCAGCTCTACAACCAATGATACATGTAACGGTACTACTGAACAATGATTTGCACTAAAAATTAGAGTTTGTATATTTATTATGTGAAATTTAAGAGTTGTTTTTTTTTTCAAATAAAGTCATTTTTAAATGTTTGAAATGTTGCAATGACTACACACTACAAAATTAAACTGTCTTAGAATGCCTACTAGAGTTTGTTGTAATGTAGCCAATCAAAGATAAAACCATTTCAGCAGTGATTAGGAACTACAAGTTGAGCCTTGCAATATGGCTAAAGGGCAGAATACAATAAAATATACCTTTATTACAAGCAGGAACAAGTGTGCAGAACATAGAGTAGTTATATCAAGTTGAAAAACTTGTCCAGTCATGTTTGTTTGTTTTGATTCAACAAATACGCAATATCTCTGGTCTCAAGACAGTTCATGAACTCCAGTAGACAAGTAAAGCAGCCATAACACCAGCTCTGCCTGATTTAGAAAGCCCCCTTTAAATGTAAACGTGCAAAAAATGGCCAAAGAGCTGACAACTTGTCGGGAAAGAAAATCTACTTTCCAGAAACGTTGAGGCATACAAAAAAGCGATGTATTGCGCCAATAATAACAATTCTATAGGGATTATATGGGTCCTCGGCTCAGACGTCAGTGCTCAGGCCCTAAAAATGTGAGGCTTTTCAAAAAGAGGTCTTTACCCCATGTCATTAGCTGATTGTGCAACAGGAGCCCTGTGAGTAGAGTCTGGATCATTGTTCCTGCAGTCTATGATTAACAATGAATCAAATAGATGAATCTGTGCATTGTGAAAAAGATGAAGCCAAAGAAAATACCAATGTGTATACCTCAGAAGCATCAATCTCATTAGCCCTGGACAGGCTCCAGTACGTCCAGAACTCTGCAGCCAGGCTCCTCACCCACACTAAGCCCTGGCAACACATTACCCCCACCCTCATCCACCTTCACTGGCTCCCGGTCAAGTCACGCATCCAGTACAAACTCCTCCTGCTAACTTACAAATCTCTCCACTACCTAGCCCCTGCATACATCTCTGACCTCCTTCAGCCCTACACCCCCTCTCGTCAACTGCGGTCCTCCGTCAACGGGCTGCTCTCCATCCAGCCCTCCAAGCTAAAAACCTTTGGCAACAGGGCTTTCAGTGTTGCAGCCCCCACCCTCTGGAATGCTCTCCCCACTGCTATCACGAAATGCCGACTCTCTGGACACTTTAAAAAAAAAACTCAAACACCTTCTGTTCACCCGGACCTTTGGCCTCAGCTAAAATGCAGTACCCAGCAACCGGTTATTATAATTTTTTTCTAACCTGTGTATCCTTGTGACTATTATTATTTTGTTGTTTTGTTTCCCATTGTGAAGCGTCCTTGGATCTCTTGAAAGGCGCTATAAAAATTAAATTATTATTATTACGCCAATCTTGATTGGCTGTTGATGTTGATGGCCACGTTAGGGAATCCACCAAACCTTAAAATAGCTTGTGCGCGCCATTCAAAAATAAGCACCTCTTCTCGCTTCGTATCAGCAAGAAGGGTTGTCTGGTGAGACATCTCCCTCATGCTACTGTTCTCATTAATAGCCTTTGTTCAATGTCTCACTATGGGATATGGAGACTTCCATACTGTCAGACATTCTTATCTCAAACAACCACCAGTAATGAGACGGATGCTTCTGAGGTATACGCATCCCATAATGAGATATCGAAACGAATGCTATATGAATGAGAACATCAGTGACATCTGGCCCTCTGGAACATTTTAGCCTATTTTAACTTGTGTTTTAATTGACTGTATGGTTCAGTCTCATTGTCCTCATCAGACCCAGCTATTATACTCATGAGCTGGTGAAAGGAAAGTGAATACTTTACTTTCATTACATTCATCATGTTAAGCATCTTAAAACAAACTCCTCAAGTTGAACTATGTTCATCACCTCTCTTCTTAAATGAGTCAGTTGCTTGTTGCAGTCGACTCCCTCTGTCCGGTGACTCAAAGCTACATTAGTACATTAGCAGTATTAGTCAGCACACCTGGGCGTCCGGTGTCCATGCACAAAGAGTAAAGCAGCTGTCAGGCCAACACACAACTCCTGTGCCTCCCTTTGTTCTAATTTCTTTTAAAACACAAGGCATGTGCAGCACACGTCCACTGATCAAGTCCCTACACCTCTGACTTCATTTTGTGTAAATTATGAAACAAGGCCTTGGGTTAGGCTTTTAGTGTTGTTTCTCCATTAAGTTGATTAAACATTCAAAAACAGTGGAGTTTTGGCAGTTAGGCCTCCATTATCTATTATGTCCTGAGGGTGAGGGAGTGTACCAACTTGCTTTAAAACGTGTTTTACTATCAGGGATGCTACAGTGTTGAGGTTCACACACCAACAGAGACTAGTCATTTGCGTTGAGACATTAAAAGACATGACGTCATTGAAATTGCATCTCATGTATTATTTCAGAAATGTTCAATCTTAGATTAAAATGTGGAACAAATAGTAACCTTGTGTTACTTAAAATGATCAGCAAAAAGGTGTGGTAAACAATAACTGTTTTGAATGAGCTACTTTCACTTCAACCAGTGTTTTTTCAACCACATGTTAACATTTTTGAGCTTATTCATTTTCCATGTTAGTAGTGTAAAGTAAACTGTCACAGCTGGGTTTCCAGAGGAGCCTGTGGCAAAACAGCTGTGCTACATCCAAGCACAACTCATATTACTGTTTGGTGTGTCTTCAGATTTCTTAGTGAGAAGTGGCTTCACACACCTAAGTATCATCATTTTGGAAATATATTGAAACCGCACTACAGGAATCATAAACCATATTATGTCGTGCGTAAAAGCCTAACCCCGTCAGCAGGGAGCGTTATGTCGAATAAGTGGCGTCCTCTAACGTTCAGTGGTGCCAACTACAAGGAAGAAAACTTCTCTGATATGCTGCATTCACGCCTCCTTCAACTTGCAAGAACTTCTCAATTTGTGCTTTTACGCATTTGTTTTTCTATTCCAACGTGTTATCTCACAATTCGTCTGACTCCCACATCTCCTTTCTTGCATAGGTTGCAAACGGCAACAAGGTGCGTTTCCATCACTTGAAATGTAAATCCGTCTATACGTGCAGGTCACCTGGATGCGGGCAGAAACACCTGCTGGTAGAGGAGGCAGCACTTTTTATGTCCAAGCACGTCCCACCCCCATTAGCTGTTAGAGCTCAGCACAAATAACCGAGTTTCGGCTGGCATCTCGGTCACTGGGATACTTATTTTCGCATCGGATATGATCTGGAGACTGGTGGTCCTCGGTGGGGTGTACATCCTTTTCCTGGGGGCTGAAGGCAGCAGCCGCGAGGGGAGGACGGTGACTTTCAGCCGGACTCAGCAGAATGAGAGCCAGGGCCAAGGGCGCGCACGCCAGAGGAGGGACACACGAAGCTCCTCCGGGACCCCCAGGCCTTTCCACGGTCCTCCTTTCACCTCCTGTCGGACCCCGCTCACCCCTGACGAGCACAGGGTTCTGGATGACAATACGCAAGAGGTGAGGTGTGTTTGAGTTAAATATTGACATTAATATGAAGCTAAGGCTTGGTGCATGCATAGGCATGAGCAATGTTCATTATACATTTGCAATAGGCTACCTTTAATTAGACATGACAAATCAATTTCAGAGCACAGATGAACTTTTTCTAGGACAAAAAGTTATAATTTTTTCTTGCTTCTTTTACATGTTTGCATTGTTCCAGAATATCTCAATTAAGACGTTTCTGAAAAACCACAATAACGTGAAACTGTAAAAGAAACAAGTGGAACTATTACACCAACAATAAACCCAAGCATGATAATGATACTAAATAGCAACTGTTTAAAATAATAAAATGACTGTTTGTTTATCATGTTTCTCAGCCCATTCACTCCATTTGCCATCACAGGAAATGGGAATTTTGTATTATTTAATCAATTTATGAGTTCTTTTTTTTACTTTAGAGGAGATGCTGTTACATGATTATCTCTTCATCTCTCTTCCAGACAGGGTTTAATGGGGATGATGGCTCCCATGTGATTCTCACATGGGTGGGCGATGGTACAGGGGTGAGTGTCTAACAGGCTACCAGAGGTCAGATCATTGTCATCAACACACCGTGCTGTCTACTTGACTCTTTACAGAGACGTGTTTGGAATGTCTCATGTTTGGCAGTGTTTGTAATTTCTTTATTCCTAAATATTCTATTTCTGAAATTGTTCTTTGAAAAATTGGTCTGAAATACAGTTTTTGTGCCCATATTTAGACATTTAGAAAAATGTCTACTCAGATTGAAATGATGACAATCTTCATACTTGTCTAAACTAGATTACTATATATTTTATAAAATTATTTCAACCACATTGCTGCATTTCCTAGGTCGCCCTGGTGCTATCGACGTTTAGTGCTCCTATAGATTCTTTCATGACCGGAGGCTCCTCACGACTTTACCGAAGGTGAGTAAGGATCTCATACGATATAAGAAATGTCATGAGCACCACATCCCATCTTGATCAGATCTCAAACATACGACAAATTGTATTTTCTTTCTCATCAGCACGGATTATGCAAAATCCTTTCATGACATTTCCCATCGGATCAACCACACCTTCATAAGGGAGGAGTTTGAAGTCAGTGTTGGACCTGGGAGCTCCGTAAGTCAAGAGTAGGGAACCCGTTGTGTGAGCACTTAGAGTTTGGGGAACCAGACATGTTGACATGAGTGTTTGAAATTGCCTCACAAAAAGTGTGACGACATCTCTGCTGTCTGATGATCTGGTGCCACATCTTCTCTAAACCACTTAGTTTAGCCTTTTCTGTCCGCAAAAGTACACCCACACACAACATTTATATTCAAAATGTGGATGTTTTTAAACATATTTTCTGCTTTCTCATTATACATTTGGAATATTTGTGAACTGAGGAAGGTTTAAGCAGTGTTAGAATGTAAAACTGTATTTTTCTTCTGACATACATGTTGCTTTCTTACTACTAACTTTGCATGTCATGTCTGTTTTGATTGACAGGTGATACTGACAGCAGATATACCAGTGGTGGATCACCCAGGAGGGATCATCTTCACCTCCACGGACGCCGGAGCGACCTTCAAGTTCATCCAACTTCCCTTCCACCTGGCTCAGCGAATCACGTACCACTTCCTCAATCCTGACTACCTCGTGGCCCTCAGCATTGATGTTAGTCACACGACTTTATGTGGTGGTCTTCCTTGCTCTTTGTAAAATACTGGGCATTATTATAGCATTATTCCTCCCCACACCTTAAAGGGATGGAGGGTGTCGTTTATTCTCATACTGATATTCTGAACAATCTGTGCTATTGTATTAGCTGTAAAGTGTCTCTACTCTAGGCTATTTTTATTATATGTACAGCACTTTGGCTCGACCAAAAATTGTTTATAAATGTGCTATATAAATAAAACTTGATTTGATTTGATTTGATTTAAAGTAAAGGTAAACACTGTTCTGTTTCTTCCTGACTTCCAGGGCGGTCTGTGGCTCTCTCTGGACTTTGGTGCCAAGTGGACAAAAGTGCACGATGGAGTGCATTCCTTCTCATGGTGAGAAACAAAAGGCAACAAAACCACACACACCAAATGACAGGTTCTAAAAGAAAGCAGATGTTAGAAGAACCATGTTTTGTAAAGTTGTTTGGCCAGTCACACCATTACAGTTTTCCTTTGAGAAAAAGTATATTATACATGCAATGTGTTTTGTTCTGGCTAAGAATTTAAATCATCATTGTTCATGTTTGTGACCTTTTTTAACTTTGTTTTTCTATAAGGGGGGCTGGCATTGATATGTTCTTAAGCTTCAGTAGAGAAGACACAGGTAAGAAGTTATATGAATATAATATAAATCCAAAAAAAGTATAAAATGTAACCTGTTTTTTTACCTGATCATAAATGTTTTAGAACATTACAACTTAAATAACAAATCAGAGAAAAGAGAAAATCTGCAATACGCCAGCATAAACATGATTAAAAACAATAGATAGATAATAGATAGAACCTGGGATTACTGCATGCATTCTATATTCGATTGAAAAAAGGCAAGAAAAGGTAATAAGCAATCAAAAACAACATTCTAGATATGTAGTTTTCCCCTTTCCCTAAAAATAAAATGCTCGATTAAATGAAATCAAAGTGAAAAATCTGTGAATAAGAGTCCTGAGTGTCTCATTTCCTGCCACTAAGTCTTCTTCTTGTTGCCGCAGTTGAGATAGATGAGAGGGGGGATCTCGTACTGAAGAGGACAACAGATCTGGGGAAGACCTTCACCGCAATCCATGAAAACATCTTCAGTTTTGGCTACATCGGAGCCTTTCTCTTCTTCTCTGTGATGGAGGACCCGGTAGGTTATACTAATCTTCCTGTGTACACACATATTAGTTATATAACCAAATCACATACGGTAAAAAGGCAATGATGCATTCTGTCCCCCCAGAGATCCCCCCGTGTTATGTATTTCTCATCAGACCAAGGAGAAACTTTCAGTCGGGCGCTGCTCCCCTCAGCCTCCACTGAGCAGGTGAGAAACTATGCATACTGTCAGAGACTTTAAATTACTCTATATATATAGTAATTAAAGGAAATTTTTTTTTTATTTCCTTTCTATTTTCATAAGATAAGATGGACCTTTATTGATCACCGTAGAGAAATTCAGTTAAGAAAGAAACACAGATATTACACATGGAATATACACAGGTATATTAAGAATAAAGTAAAAAAAATAAATAATAATACAAATGTATTAACAGTAAGAATAGAAATAACAAAAATAGCGTGACTTAAATTCTGATCCAGTGAATGTACATATACAGATATGTGAGCATTGTAAATATATATGTTAATATTAAAAAATGGCCACAATCACCAATCTGATTTACCTCACTTTTTTAATATCAATGAAGCCCAGAGTATCAAATCTAAACTCTTGTTATGAATTCCTAGTCAGACTAGTGTTTACTTATTCTTTGTATGGATAGTTCCTGATTAAAATCATCATTTTGCCAATTTAAGACTATTTTATGTAGGCAACATTCTGCTATAGCTACTTCTGATAAAACAACATTTATTATTTGAGAGCCTTGGCTTTTGACCTTTTCAGTAGTTTCAAAAGATTATAACAAATACTCTGCCATACCACAGGGAATGTGCAGATGGTAATATAATTATCCCTTAGTCATGTTTCTCTCACACGTTGAGTCATCCTTGGTGTTTGGAAAGTTTTAAACTCTCAGACATGCACATGCTTTTTATAGTTATTGAGGTTGATTTGTCTTGAGTAAAAACATTGATGGCAACATTTCCTTTTTTCAACACCAACTGAACACACATCTGTTCTGGCGAAACACCCACCCACATACACACCTTGTTGACAGCACAAACACACAATCTCTCTCACGACGATTAGCCAAGGTTTTTGGCAAAGATCAAATTAGTCATCACAAAGTTGTTTATTCATTCATTGCAATTACAGACTTTCTCACCCGCATGTGCTCTATAACTCTATATACACGTGTGTGTTTTCAGTTCTACTCCATTCTGGACGGAGATGTAGATATGCTCTTCATGCACGTGGACAACCCAGGAGGTAATACTTTTTATGAAACAAGCTTAAAATCATGCTTGACACATATTTGCAAATGTTGTGAAGAAAACAGGGCATTATTTATGGCTCTCTCAGCCCCTTTTGTTGTCATGGAAAATGTTAACGGTAAAAGCAGGACTGGTTTTGCAAGTTCTCTGTGTTGCTGACACATCATTCCATCATACTGAGAGTGTTTGTACATACAAGTCCAGCGGCCCAGTCTTGTTCCTTTAACCCTCCCCCAGCTCGCTTTCTTATTCACGTGTATTTCGGTTCCCTTTCTCATATTTCTAATTATTTATTTCCCTGGCAAGTACTCATACAGTTAGTGCTGTATGGGTTTAGGTGAAGGGACTTTTGTACTGCTGAGATAAATAGAGGGGATATGGGGTAGAGGGGCTTTATCTTTTGCTGGGATGAGGGTGTAACACACACACACACACACACACACACACACACACACACACACACACACACACACACACACACACACACACACACACACACACACACACACACACACACACACATTCATGGCTTTAGCTGACACGTGTGTGAGCTTCACACACCTTACATATGATTGATGATGACTTGTTGTTATTATGCTGATGTTTGTGTGTCAGCGATTACTTGTTGCCAGGTGCTTAGTCTGGTAAGGTGACACACCTCACTACATTCAATTAAGGACATTGACCTACGAAGAAAAGTGCACTCCAAAAAAAGAAGAGTTAAATTTCCTGTTTACAATGAGACCAAACTTTTCTATGGATGTCATTTTTTGAGCCTCAACTAAAGTTAACAGACTACAGCTGATTACTAAAAATGATTGGTGTTACGTAAGCAGTAGTTTTCAAATAACCACCATGTTGTACCAAAAAACCCCTGACTCACATTTCCAAGAACCTATGAGACCCAAAGGGACTGTGTGTTGGATTTCGTTTGAATGAAATAAAAAATGAAAGACTCCC
The DNA here is from genome assembly GCF_000735185.1 of Notothenia coriiceps. Taxonomy (NCBI): domain Eukaryota; kingdom Metazoa; phylum Chordata; class Actinopteri; order Perciformes; family Nototheniidae; genus Notothenia; species Notothenia coriiceps. The sequence goes on along the minus strand of NW_011370913.1, from coordinate 97,032 downwards.
TTGGCTTTGGTATGTGAAACATTTGTTGCTCGCCACAACCTGAGTCATAAAATGCTGTTTTACGCTGAGGCCGTAACATATTTGGGGGCTCGTCATAAGTCTGTCTTGGGCAGGTGCCAGTTTGGTGGTGCTACTTTTTACTTGCTGTTGTGAAATCAAGTGTGGGAAGTAATAGTTTTCCAAATAACCACTTTAGATGAACATGCAAAGTGTCATTTGAAACGTTGAACCCTTTACATTGATTTCCGAATGTTAAATGGTAAATGGACCGCATTCATATAGCGGAACAGAGCTGAAAAAGTCAATCTGAAGCCTTTGATAAGATCGCACATTTTGAAAGTGTTGTACTTAATAATTCCTGACGTCTGCTTGGACTGCCTTCAATCATGTATTTCCATCAAACTAAATATGCTACTGGCTAACTTCGACCCTTGTGCCTTACTAAAGTCTTCCTGCGGTTTGCTGTTTCCCCACAGACACCTTCTTTGGAACCATGTACACATCAGATGATCGCGGTATCTTATTCTCCAAATCACTGGAGCGCCACCTGTTTGAGGGGCACAGGAAGAGCGACTTCACCAACATCACTTCACTGAGAGGAGTCTACCTGACTAATAAACTAGACAAAGGTAGGGTTTTTTTGTGTGGAAACTAATGTGATTGCTCAACTAAAAAAAATTATAATCTTAGTGTGAAATGTATTATCCCTTTAATGTTGTGGTCCAAAACTATTACAAATGCATTATTGAGCCACACAATGGGTGACATGTTCCTTGATCAATATGAACACGGGCAAGTTACTTTAAATACTCCCATCAAATGTTTATTATTCCACCAGTACTTGAAAAAAGTTCCCCCAAAAGCAAAATACAGATGCAATACTTACTTATGTTGAGTTAAGTTTGTTAAGAACTACAGTGCACAGCTATTTTGGGCCTTCACAAATATGAAAAAGGTTATTTTGTAATGTAAACATTGCTGGTTTTTGTCCTATAATGGGATTTTTCGACAATAAAAAAAGTACAACAATGCCAGCCTTTCAGCTAACCTGTCACACAACCATTTAATCACTTTTTTCAGTTTGAGAAAATACTGAAGTATTACTTTCATGTGTTTTTTTTGCAGATGGCCGTATAAGATCTGTCATTTCCTTTAATAGAGGAGGGATGTGGAGACAGCTTAACAAACCTGAGAATGTGGAATGTGAAGATCAGGTCAAGAATGTATGTTATAATCAGAGAAAGAGTAAAACCCGGTGTGCCCACTTACAGTACACTACGTGTTTACCTTACTATCGTACAGGTTAGTCTGTGTCACTGAACCATCACATGTGTTTTTTCCCAGTGCAACCTTCACATTCATGGAGAGCACAGTCGTAGGAACCGCATCGTTCCCATGCTGGCTCTGTCTGAGCCCACTGCTATCGGCCTGGTCATCGCTCATGGTAATTCAACAGTAATGCCTTTTCTTTTCCAATTATGACAACATTTGGATATGTTGGTTAACTTGTTCTGACTCTTAAGTTATAATTATTTTGTGATCTTCTCTCTTCTCCAGGTACAGTGGGTGACTCTCTGTCATCGTCGCAGCACCCTGATGTGTTTGTCTCCTCAGACGGGGGTTATAACTGGAGGGGGACACTGAAGGGTCCTCACCACTACAGCATATTGGACTCTGGGGGTCTCATTGTGGCTGTGGAGACTAAGCGTGAAGGACAAGTCAAGACTATCAAGTACTGAGCGGATCCTTTGACTTTATGCCCACTGAAACCAGTATTATTATTATTCTAACATTTGCTATTTTTCTTGTTACCAGGTTCTCCACAGACGAGGGACAGTGCTGGAAGTCGTATAACTTCACCGAGCAGCCCTTCTTCTTCGCAGGCCTGGCGTCTGAGCCGGGGACTAAGGCCATGAACGTCAGCGTGTGGGGGTTCAGGCCTGAGGAGGACGGCCAGCCGATGTGGGTGGTCGTCACCATCGATTTTCAGAGCCTCATTACAAGAGAGTGTGAGTCAAAAGGCCTTCTTTACAATATCTATACTCCCCCCTGCTCACATATATCACTCCCTGGGGGTAGGTGCGTCAGCAGTGAAGTGGAGCCTTATAGAAGTTTCTCATTACGGAAACTAAACAAGCCACGACCTGGGACTTTCCATAGTCAAATTACTAAGAGCCTGTGAGACGTAAAGTAACAGTTTGTAGGATGTGGCTCCATCTAGTGGTGCGGTTGCAGATTCTTATTTTTGCCTATTTTGGCCAGACTTCTAGTAATGTAGCATATGCATTACAAGGGTTACCTGGTTTGGAAATCCACTTGAAGTATTGCCAGGTCACATACAACTAGCCTCTTTTCTTTGTTGATGATGCTTTGATTCTTCAGGTAATGACCAGGACTATGAGGAGTGGTTGGCTCATGCTACAGATGAAGGAGACTTGAAGAGAAAGGGTTGTCTCCTGGGTGTCAAAGAGACCTACAGGAGGCTAAAGAAGAAATCTGTGTGCAGAAATGGCCGAGGCTTTGTGGTTAGCAAGAAGCAAAGCCCCTGCCTGTGCACCAGAGAAGATTACGTATGGTAGGCCTAAGTCCATTTTTTTTAGATTCTAGATATCATGACATACTCAAACCCCAAATTTCATGGAAAATAATACCTGTATTTCACAACAGTGATTACGGCTACTATCGCCACGTGAACACGTCAGAGTGTGTGAGACAGAACGCTGGAAATAAAACGCTGGAGCTCTGTCTGAATGGAGAGGAGGACGAGCTTCTGACCGCTGGGTAATAACAGTCTCTCCTTTTTAAAAAGAGGAAACAGGACTCCTTTACATGCTCACACACGTCTGACTGTGTTTGTAGGTACCGTAAGGTCCCGAGTGATCGGTGTGAGGGGGGATTCAATCTCCAGCTGGCAGTGCAGACAGTCATCAGACCCTGTGGTGTTAAACCCAGCCTCGGACCACCACCTGCCAGGTCCCCGTCTCCAATCACACACTTTGACACAGCGGTCAGTTGTTGCTCTAACGAATGTGTGTGCGCACCTTCAGTTGTTCTTGATTTTTTTTTGTGGAAAATAACAGTTATTGTGTTTTATTCCAGCGGGAGAGGCTAGTTTTGATCCTGGTGTGTGCCGGAGCAGGAGTCATCGTGTTGGTAGTTATCGTCTCCGCCATTATCGCTGTCAAAGGGGTGGTTCAAGGAACCAGGTAGCCACACACACACATCTGCATGTCCACCTTTATGCACCCAATGGTAGCTGACCACTCTGGTTTCATGTCCTCATCTACAGTTCCCCAGTGTATCGTTTCTCCAACCTCCGGATTCAGGATGAAGATAACAGCATCACTGTGGACCTTGAAAGCGCCACCAGCAGCAACGGCACAGTCTGCCCGCAGGACTCAGACGACGTAAGAGCTATTATCACTTATTCTATAACTTTTTATATATTGCTTTTTAACTTGAAAGATTATGTGATTTTACCATGTGTATTTATACGTTGTTGTTCTTATTTTCCAGGACCTTATTGAATGACACGTGACCCATTTATATGGATTCAATGAACTTTTCAAATTCCTCCAGCAGAGCTGAAAAAAACTGCACAATGCCTTTTGTTGGAATAATGTTTTACTCACCATGGAGGGTTCTAAGGATTGCAGGACAAGCATGAGAATGTCTTTATTTATTGAGCTTGCGCCATTTCACTGTTTTATTTGCTTAATCTTATGATTTGTGCAGTTTTTTTAAATTGTAATTTCCTTCTCTGTTTGCACCACCATTTACTTTCTCTTTTAATGTGAAAACAAATGAATAATCCTAAAAATGTGCATTTATATAAAAAAAACTATTATTATATGTTTCTTACAGTTAAATACATCCTGATGATTCTTACATTTACAATAAATCTCTGGGTCGATCAAACAGGAGACTGGAGGCGCTGTAACGCCATCCCATATGCTTCGAAGCGAACAGGGAAGAAGAAAAAGCAGGAAGTCAGGGTGAAGGAAACAAAGATCCCTTAATAGTAAGATGTCTCACTCGTAAAAACCTGCCCACTCTTACAGAGAGTCAGAAAAATTTGAAATATATGAAAGAAATGTGCATGCGTTTGCGTTAAGGCACAATTTCACAAAAATAAACATCATCACACCAACATCTTAGCTTGAGCCTCACAAATAGCCATCTGCTGACCACAGCAGCAAACACATTTACACAATAGCATTAAAAAACAAATAAGGCTAAGCTGCTTAGCATAAGTTCCCATATTACCATAATGCAAAGAAATACCACATTAAATGAATACATCTGTTTTTTTTCACAGTTGTATATTTGTCAAAAAACTGTTTTTACGTGTTAACAATAAAAAATGAAATACAAAATTAACAGAATAAAGGTTTAAACAACATCTACCCGCTTTGAATGGAAGAGAAATTGTGATAAAGTGTTGTTTTGGTTCATCGATATTATCTAGTATTTATTTCACTTAAATATAATGTTTTATTTTTTAAAATAAGGGTTAAAATCGTGCTCTTAGATTCTGCTTAGAGCTAGAAAACAATCAAACAAGAACCGACAGAACTGCCTGTTTGTAGGCTCTTTGATTTCTCCGACAGAGTGGAGCATCTTCCCGCCTCTTCTCCCTCTAACATCTCAGCTGTCATTACACGAATCACTCACTTTGGTTTCGTGAACTGCACCGAGTATTCGTGGTTACCGTGGCAATTGCACAGGTAAGCAAGGTGTGAACCTCATCCTAATATTACTTCTAATACTTCAACGTATTACTTCAAAATGATTTATAACACTACAATTAGAATCCCGCAGCTGGAGTTCTTTAGGTTGTAACTTAGCAAACGTAGGCAGAGACGAGGAAGTTACACTGCAGTGAACGTAACGTCACTTAACGTTAAATGCTAGTGGATGCTAGTTACTAGTTAGCATGTTTAAGTGTCGCTTCAGCGCTATGTACAATATGATACAGCCAATACAGGCTAGATAAGTGCAATATAAAGACCTACTACAGTGTAATAACTCATTCAAGGAAGCTAAAGTGACTTCAAAATACCCTACTAACTTTTTCTCTTGCATTAGCAAATCGTATTATTTCAACTATTAGCAGCCAAAGGAAAGTCATTTTAAGTTAATCCCATTGTATTGGTTAATGTCACCCTATTGCTATTGGGGAGGACATTTAGACATCACAACTTTTGGAAAATAAACCCTTTATTTTCTAGTTTCCTGTTATGTATTAGAGAAAAACAGGTATTAAACAATGGTACATATTGTTATTATATATTTTTTTCATCAAAAATGTCTATTGCCTCATTATCTAACTATATTGTTGACATGGTTGTGTTCATTTTGAGTTGATTGCTAATAAAAAGGGTTAATTGTTGCAACCGTAACATGTTTTCATCACAGGTTGTTTGGTGTGTAAACATCTGACTGAAGCCAAAGATGGTCAGGGCGGGTGGTAAGTATATCCCCCTTTAAGAAATACAGCATACGCCATAGTATAACAGGATTGGAAAGTATTTTGTGGTGTTTCATAAATGTTGATTCATTTGTCTATCTTTTTATTGCAGGTATTTTGAAGATTGCGGCACTCGTATTTGCGTTTCTGCTAGCTGTCTTTCTGGCTTTTCAACTGCTGGAGATTAACATGGACTTCAATCTGAACAGTGTGATCTGTGAGTAACATTCGCTGTAGTAAAATCACAACGTTCAACAGTGCCCTGAGGTGCTCCAACAAAAGAATGAAGTGGGAGAGTTATCAGTTGTTAAGGAAACACGAAACCTGTTCAAACAGTTAGTGTGAAGGGGGGATTTCAGTCATTTATCTAAGATATGCCCTTGTGTTTCCTTTTGGCTGTGTTTACATTTCACAAACCAAATATGTTATTGAGGCAGTAGTCATACAGAGCTGCGTTTGAATGAGCATTATTGAGCTGTCGATGGATAATCTCCTAAAAACCTATATACTTTTTTGCTTTTCAGCGAGAGCTATGCCAGTGAATGAAGCATGTAAGTATTGTGACATTTGTATTATTTCCTCTGTTTGCTTGTTTGTTAATGTCTGATACTTCTGATACAAGTTCCTCCTTTTTTTGTTTCCTTTTTTAAATTCTTTCTATACCACTTGATGCAGGAATGGTAATAATGAGCCTCACACAGATAAAAGAAGCCCTGCACATTTGAATGTTTTGTTCCTAGCTTAGTGCTTTAGTGTAAATACTAAAGATTCCCTTTGGTTAAGTAAAGGTTAAACCGTTGCTTTTTATTCTCCCTGTGTCTGCACCTGTTTGTGTATAGGTGTATGTGATCCACTTGTTACCTGACTGTGAGCTACCTGGTGCGTGTTGTGTACATTATTTTTCATTCACAGCAATTAAGCCGTTGAAGTACAAGTGTGGGATGTCCAAGTTGTGTCCCGCTGGACACTTGGCCTTCAAGATGGCGAGTGGAGCAGCCAGTGTGGTGGGGCCCAGGATCTGCCTGGACGACAAACTGTACGTGAAGTCACGTCTTAAAACCTTCGCAAACACAGGAGCACATATTTGACTTCTTATGTTTGTGGATTATGCTTAAACTAGGTTTTATTTGTCATCAAGATACTTTATTGATCCCAATTTGGGAAATGTTTCCACAACAGAAGCATAAATGAGACATTGCACATCAATGAGAAGTAAATACAATGAAAAAATTAAAGATATACATAACAGCAGTAGAAGATAAACAAAATACGCAAACATATATACATACCAGTAATGTAGGATATCTATAGAGTATACATATTGAATACACAATATAAAGGAAGTGCACATTATGCTTGTCCAGCCTATCAAACTCCCAAAATGTAAACATTGAATACAATATACACTTTACAGTTTACATTTGAGTTAGCAGAAAAATTACGGTTTTCATTTCAATTTGAATCCTCGAGGGACCACTTTAAATAAAAATACGAATGAGTGAATTTGTGATTTGAGTGGGATTGAATTAAACAAAGAGCAAATCACTAGTTGAATTTGTTAACCTTTGCATACTTCTTGTCATAGCTTTGCATACTTGTCATAGTAGCTTATCCACATAGCCCTAAGTGTGGTTTTCTTTGCAACAGCTTGGTTTGAACTTCTCAAATGTGAGGATTTAAAGGTTCTCATAAAATAATGAATTGTAAAAACAAATTGAAAATATCTTGAAGATTAAATCATTATTTTCTGAATAGCGAAACATGACCAACAATAATACAAACGTAAACTATAGTACATGAAATGATCATGACAGTTCTCATTAGTTGCAGCCTATTGTATTTTATGACATTTTTTAAAACACTATCCATTATCAAGTGTTCAAAAGTTCCTAAGACCTAATGTTTGATAAAGATGGCAAACTGATATGCACCAAGTCTGGGAACATATCTCTTCATACACATGTATTAAAACAGTTTATAACACAATAATGTACCTCTGAGGCATGACTTCATCACACGTTTATATTTCAAAAAATGTGTTCTCTTCTCATTGTCATCCTTTGTTTTATGCTAGATTAATGAGCGGAGTGAAGAACAACGTGGGGAGAGGAATCAACATCGCCCTGATAAATGGTAACATTATCAGAGTTCCATGCCTCGAGGAAACTGCTGCTGATAGCAAATCAATACTGCAGCAGTTCAACACCAGTGCCACGAAAATATGTAGCCATTTGATTTGCTAAACCTAGGATAGACAGCAATACATTTAGACCCTCCAGAAAAACGCGGGCTAAAATCCTTGATTATGCGATTAAACATGTGGGGTTTTATGTGATTTTATGCGGTGAAATTGCGGGAAGTTGCGAAATATGCGGAAAGTTGAGAAAAATAATAGATTTTCTTTTAAATATTGGGCTGTCTTATTTATTCTTTCTCACACACAACCTGCCACTAACGTTAAACCCCTTTACTATTCAATTAAACACATTCAATGTTTATTTATTGTAAAAACAATTGGGCTATTTTAATACACACACACACACACACACACACACACACACACACACACACACACACACACACACACACACACACACACACACGCACGCACACGCACACACACACACACACACACTTCTCCGCCTCATTCTGTTTTCATTTACTCGTTCGTTATCTGACCAGCTTCAATCTTGTAGGCTACTCACTTCGTTTCTTGTAGCCCTCGAAAGGGTTTTGGAGGTTGATGCCTCGGTGAACGTGAGTTGTTTGGCTTTCTTGTCCGTAGCAGCAGAAAGCATTTTCGAATATTTGAATGAATCAAAGTGGGTCGTCACCGTCGATTTTCTCTAAGACTTATGCTCCAACACACAGTTGCACGGGGTGCAGAATAGTTTCCCCCCACTTTCGTGAAAGACATCGGGGTACTGCTTTGCCCGGTCTTTAGCAGAAATGTTCGTCGGTAAATGAGATGGATCAGATTTTTCATCTTGGTGTTTTCTCTCTCGTGTGAGTTCCACACGTTCACTCTACGGTGTTGTTTACCTTCTGTGATGCGCGAGCTGATGACCTCATCATCATCACTACTTCACTTCAAGACGAGTTAACTTTTTTTTTTCTCAACTTTGTGTGGAAAAATGCGGGGATTATGCGGCCTTTTGATAAATATGCGGCCTTTTAAAAATCTGCGCCATTTTGCTGATTATGCGGTAAATTATGCGATCGCAGAATTGCGTTTTTCTGGAGGGTCTAAATAAACCACCTCCAAGATTGCGTAATATAACTATGAGTTTAATGTCACATTTGCTTCAACCCCATCTATTTCTACCCCACAGGGAGAACAGGGGACCTTATCAACACAGCGTTTTTTGATATGTGGGGTGGAGGTGAGTGCATTTGAAATCATAAAACAAATATATACTGTATAAAAGCATTGTATTAACAATCTTAATTACCAACCTTGTGCAGATGTGGCTCCGCTTATTAAGCTAGTGAAGGGAATTGAGGATGGGACGATCGTGATGATGGCCTCCTTCGATGATGCTGCAACAAAGTAAGTATTCTGTTTAGATTCTTGTTGCCTAGCTGTCTCTATTATCGGCTGGGATGTGGCCATGACATCATATCTGTCTTCTTTGTTCTGTAGACTCAACGATGAGGCCAGGAAGCTCATTGCTGATCTGGGAAGCTCCATCGTCAGTAACTTGGGATTCCGTGATAACTGGATCTTTGTAGGAGGGAAAGGCATCAAGACCAAGAGTCCATTTGAGCAGGTAACATGACCCACACATGGTTACATCTACTGGGCAGTTTGAAAGTAACAACAACAGTATCATTTGTCTGGAAACAACTGTAAATGTTGTAATTACAGTTTCAAAGTCTCAAAAGTCTCAAAAATGCTACAACTACTGTCACAAACTGGATGAATGTGAAGTATTGTGTTAAAGGAGGATGAAAGAATAATTAAGGAGCACTATTGGAGTGACTTTGATGGTTATTGGACTCAGGATTCATTCATTTGGATTCCCACTGTATGAAGAAATTAAAGGACGGCGCGGAAGTGGAAACAATTCACAAAGGGATTCAACTGTTTAAAACACATGCTCAAAGTAAGCCGGATTTTGCCGATGTGTTTATGTGGATTCAAAAGTCGTAAATAATCTACAAAATGGAGGAGACCGATCTGATCGGAGCAACTGTGACAAATAATCCAACTGAAACCGGCATGGACAATGACTATGTTTTAAAAAATGTGCTTATCCAGAAAAGCCCGGTTTGGACACTTTACGCGCAGAAGAAACATTTCTATTAAAGAAAGAATTATAATTTTCTGTCTTTTTATGCCTATAATAGCTACTAACTTGAATTTGTATTCATATTAATTAATCAATTATTTTTCATATTTTATTGTAGTGTAGAGACAAGGCTTTTAGTGACAATCATGTATTGCGTTACAATTATATGTAAAAAAAAAATCTAAATATGATATTTGACCTCAAATCATCTGAGGCCTGGCGCCCCCCCACTATAGCTGACCGGGGATTTATGGGGTTGAGTTGTATAACATGGGAGGTATAGAGGCACTAATTAGACACACACGTTCAATCAATCACACCTGTATTCAAATATGTCATCAAGCATGTCGCTAGTCTATAAATAAGTCCTGTAGACATATTGCAGTAGTTTCCATTTTTTGTTGTGGAGTCCATTCATCCGCTGCATTCAAATTAAGGAAACTAGACATGCATATAATCCAGCATTACTGTTTGAACAGTTAACAGCAGGACAGTATCACTCTAGTAGCTCAGGACAGTAGCTTTTTTAAATATAAAAAATTCTGAGAACTGTACTGTAGTAAACCTAATTTACCGCAACAAAAAGGATGTCTTATGGTGTTTTTACCTAAATTCATCATTATTTATCAATGGTGACTTGGCCACTGGCAGCCTTTTTTGAAATATGTCATAGAAGGAAAAGCACACTGAAAAACAACAATTATTGTTGTATCTAGTGTTCCAGTGAGTTAGCCAAAGATTGACAGTATAATGGACATTAAACTGTTGCACTGGTGAATTGATCAGGTCAAAAGGCCTGTGTTAAGTAATACTACATCACAATTTCCAGTACACTCCCTCTGTTGGCCATGGTAGCACTGGGCCTAGAAAAAGATCTGCCTCATACATAACCTGTTATCTGGAGGAGGTAGGGCACGCGCCACTGCTCCTTAGCTACTGAATATTTATTCAGGAATGCTGGTTTGCTTTCAAGGTCAAACAGCCTCTACTCTTCCTTCACAGAAGAGTCATTTACCTCCCTGAGGTAGGGGAAGAGTGATAACAAGAAGATAGAGACGGGAAGAGAAAGAGAGGGGGAAGCAAAGACACTGCAACTGTTTTATCAGCTTGCATTTTTTCCCTACACTCGCCCAGGGCAGCGATGGAGGAAACAGTCGGTCAACAGCGGAACTTGTTTTTTCTCTGCATCAACCTCAGGGGAAGCTATTGCCTCTTCTCAAAATGCACATTACTTTCAACGTCCATTACTCCAAAAAGTCCCTACATTTAGATAGCGCCATATCTAAATGACTGCAGTGTATGGCTTAGAAGAGAAGCCGACAAAGTGTGGAAATCTGTTTGAAGATTTATCTCGACACCTGTGTAATGACTCGCCGTATTGTTATCTTTATCTACAAAAGAACATAGAGGGAAATGATGAATGTCTGCAATATGGTTTGACATCTCTCAGACTATGATTAAAAAGCTTTTTGATGCTGTTGCAGGTGATGATATCTCATAAACCTAACCTTCGTAACCCCTTTTCTTATCAAGTCTTCTTCCCCTTTTTCTTTATGTGTTATTAACTTTTGCCCTCCACAACTACTTTCCCAGCTCTGATTGCTATTCATTTTAGCTCTCTATGGAAAACTATTTCCACTTCCTTCCATTTACAGGTTTAAACTCCTTCTTGCTTTTGGATTCTCCTGGGTTTTGAATACACAGGGAAGAAAACTTAAGACAATAAGAGTAAACTTTTCTATCTAATTTTACTATATTTTGTGAAGCACACCCAACTTCTTTCTTTTCCTCTTTGTGGTTGTCTGTCCTTAACCTTCTTCTCACGTATTGCAGCTATCTCAAAAGGAACTTAATCATCACTAAAACAGCAGGATGAGACAAAGCCATTGAGAGGAGACCAAGCACCTCTCTGATTCTGTCTGATAAATGGAGCATGACCGCCAATGCCTTGGACGGTCAGGTTGACATAAGCATACATGATATGTCCATCCAGACGTGTCTCTTCACCTGTCAGTCCCCATCACTCCTATCTTCCTCCTTTACCTCTGACTATTTTCCTCTATATTTGCATTCAGCTGACTTTGAGATGACTTGCGAGTTCTCAGCAGAGTTAAAATCTCTTCTTTCCGGGTCGTTGAAGTCCCATTGGCTGCTGTGTTACAGTTGAGATGGGTCAGAGAGAGAGAAAGAGTACAATATTGGTACTCAACCATCAATCATATTTAATTGTCACATTCTCAATAAACATGTCTAAATCCATTCCTTTCCATCTGTCAAAATCTGCATGCATGGAGAAAACAAATATCAAACTTCAGCTATGCTCAGTTTGCGTTATAGAAAGTGCAAAGTCAGCGTAGCGGAACAGTGAGCCAGTACGATATGTCATTTAGTTTGAAGACTTGTTGGAATAACTTTATAATCAGAGAAAAAACTGTGTGAAAATGGAAATATAAGGCATAAAATGTCTTCCCTAGAGTAGAAAATTGAACCCAAAGTCATATGTATCTCTATGTTTAATCCCTGCACACACTTTCTTCACTTTGCCATAGTTCAAATTCGACGTCAGTGTCTCCATGTAATCCTTTCTTGGTGGGAAATAAATTCCTCTCATTTTTTATGCACAGGGCATGTTATGTTATGACATTATGCTCGTTCTCCAGAAATGTCAGTGTGTGAGCTGCTGTGAAACTGAACGTTGTCAGCACCACTGTCACTACAGTTAATCCTGTACTTTTCATAGACATGCCAATTGACAGATAAAAGACACAAGTCATGCACAAGTCTACACACACAAAGACCTGCCAGCACACACTTTATGCATGTAGAGAAAATCCCACGTAGGCATAGAGGCTTATTCATGAACTCCCACACTAATAAGCTCTCTACATACTGTACATCCCCGTCTCTCTGGCCATGACGATTTTTTTGTCATGCCCATATTTGAAACACAGTATTGAAAAACACATTTTATAAGATGGTTCATACAGGGAAAAGTAGACGTTTTTATGAATGCTTTCACAAGACTTAATTTGGTTTGGTTGTGAACGTACTTGACAAAACGCAAAGGGTACTATGGGCTGCCTGCTTGGGTCTTTTGTTGAGATGGACACATGTAAAGTACAGGTCAACATGAGTAGGAATCACTAAGTTGGAATGTTACCTTAGTAATGTAAAACAAGGATTAACAGGATCAAATGTAATATACAGTGAAACCAAATTTGAACCTTGTGTAACCCACATTAAAACATAGTAAGCATAAAGTCATAAAAAGTTATTTCATTAAAAGATACACGTTTAAAATTGGTCAATGATATCATCCCTTTAAAAATATAATAAATAAAAGTAGTATGACAAATTACAAGGTACTGTTCCTTAAGGGCTCTCTGCTCACCGGGCACGCGCAGCGCAGTGTAGCAGGAGAAAAGAGAGGAAAACGGAGCGAGAAGCAGATGAGACGAGCGGAGTAAATTATATTCAAATTGATTCAAAGTTGATTTAAAAAAGATAAAAATACCATCCACACGGTCGGGAACGCTATAGAACATTAACCAACGGGGTTTTGGTGAGTCAAACCTTTTCATAAACAAGTTTTGTAAGAGTGAATAATTTTAGCTTCATTAATAGCATTTCATGTTGTTGAGCTGTAAGGGAAGCTATGAACATGGCTTGCAATATCATGTATTTGTTATTTTGTTTGGCTGAAACCAGGGAATCTAGACAAATATTCATGGAGTGGCAAGAGGGTGGCAGGAGATTTTGAGGGGTGGCATCCCCTGGCAGAAGTATATGCTGATTTCATCGCAGTCATATCAATCAATGTTAACTTGGAAAGGCACAAAATTAATATTTTAACTCAATAACATAATAGGGCTGTACCCGAATATCCGAATGTCCCAACACGTTCTCACTCCCAACCCGTCACATGTTGACGGTCGGTCAGGGCCCCTCCCTGTCACCCTATTATGCACAGGGTACTTGAGTCAGTTTTCAACGGGCAGGGCGTCCCATTGACTTGCATAGAGCTCCCTGAACGTTGGTAATAGACGAGTTGGGATCGCGGCGAAATGCTCTCCGCAGATCCATTCTCACAGCGTTTATCAACCTTTTTCTTACTCAATATCAAGCCACACTTATTGTTTTTAATTATTTATTTTAATTGAATAATGTAGGACTTTTGTTGCCGTCAGTAATGGGGAGAGTAGGAGCTCAGAATACTGAAATCTGTAGGCCTATTGTTTCATCGTTTTTTCCTTCTAATTTTGTATTATTTTCTAAACCACAAACTGTTATTTACTCAAGAATAAAACATAATTATCCTTGTGTTTATTTATTTGTTTGATTAATAAACACAAGTTGGAGTCCATCAGGACCGAGGGTCGGAGCAGCTCATAGTAGTTGCTTTTGAGAATTTTAACCCTGAAGTAAGTACTCTCTCCGCTTCGCTTGACAAACCCTGTGATAGTCCTCAAGCTCTGTGATTGGATGTTTGAGTGTGCTCCGAGGGTTACGCCGAGCGTCGATCAGCACTTTGAAATGGGATGGAACCACAGCAGACTGTCCAAAACTGGATTTGAACAGGTTTGAACGGGTCAAATTTAAAACATATAATTAATAAATGGGTGAAAATTGCTTGTGCCCATAATGGGCAGCATTAATATATACACTCTTAAAACTACTGGGTTAAAAAATAACCCAATCATAACCCAGCTGCTGAGTCACTATAGGACAGAACACACGCTGGGTTGTCTTAACCCATGTGCTGGGTTGTTTATTTGACCCAAGCAAGTGATTGAAAATAACTATATTATTGGGCTAAATAGAATATAATAATAATAATAATAATAATAATGTATAATAGTGTAATGAAATATTTCCAAACACACCGTATATATTTATATATAAAAAATGCATTTATTGATAATTTGAACAGCTTTGGCAAATCGCCAACATTCCATTTCCACTATAAAAGAACAATGCATTTTAGCACAATACAAATTCANCGAGCTTGTGCCATCATGCTGGGAGTCATCTATACACTGAACATGGCTTACCCCAAAGAGCTAAGGTACTACTATGAATTCATTCAGAAAGTGCTCTTGCAAATGGATGGTGAAAGGCTTTCCCCCAAAGTCCTTGGACTGAAGAACAAGATACATGCTGGACTGTAGGATTTCTTCAGCCGCTCTTGTGAACCGATGCCATTTAAAAAAAAAAACACCAGTCAAACCTCAAAGGTTGGGAGAAGAATGTGGAAATGTTGATGGACTTGGAAGACATGTTTCATGTATTAATGTGAGGAAGGTTACATCCTCCTCAGCTGTTTAAGTCACATGCTTCATGTTACGTCAGGATTTATTCGCTAAGTCTGTTTCCACTGCACTTTGCTGTCATGGCCTCCACCTCTGCCTAGTCTGATTTCTCAAGTTCACTGTGACATATAGGCTACAGTATGTATGAATCAGAATCGGTATGCACACCAGATTGGAGGCAGCAGCTTGCCCATTCGAAGGGTTGGAATTCAAACGGATATAGTATTTTTTTGAATTTGTATTGTGCTAAAATGCATTGTTCTTTTATAGTGGAAATGGAATGTTGGCGATTTGCCAAAGCTGTTCAAATTATCAATAAATGCATTTTTTATATATAAATATATACGGTGTGTTTGGAGATAATTCATTACACTATTATACATTATTATTATTATTATTATTATATTCTATTTAGCCCAACAATATAGTTAATTTCAATCGCTTGGGTCAAATAAAAAACCCAATGTATGGTTTATATTTAACCCAGTGATATAGTTCAATTCAATCACTAGCTTGGGTCAANACATCGGCAAAATCCGGCTTACTTTGAGCATGTGTTTTAAACAGTTGAATGTATGAAGAAATTAAAGGACGGCGCGGAAGTGGAAACAATTCACAAAGGGATTCAACTGTTTAAAACACATGCTCAAAGTAAGCCGGATTTTGCCGATGTGTTTATGTGGATTCAAAAGTTGTAAATAAGAACAAACAAAATGGAGGAGACCGATCTGATCGGAGCAACTGTGACAAATAATCCAACTTAAACTGGCATGGACAATGACTATGTTTTTAAAAAATGCGCTTATCCAGAAAAGCCTGGTTTGGACACTTTACGGGCAGAAGAAACATTTCTATTAAAGAAAGAATTATACATTTCTGTCTTTTTATGCCTTTAATAGCTACTAACTTGAATTGTTATTCAAATTAATTAATCAATTATTTTGTATATTTTATTGTAATGTAGAGACAAGGCTTTTAGTGACAACCATGTCTTGCGTTACAATTATATGTAAAAAAAAAAAAAAGTCTAAATATGATATTTGGCCTCAAATCATCTGAGGCCTGGCGCCCCCCTCTGCGATCTTTGGCGCCAACCTGGGGGCGCCCCCCAGGTTGGGAACCACTGCTCTAATACACAGATTGAAATATGTGTAACACCTAATAAACCCAATGCATCAGAGGGCAGCCCTCTGTTTAAACTACCTGGAGGAAACATCCCATCCTGCAGGCAATATGGTAATGACTGTGAGAACACAAGAGCTGGTGAAATCCCAGAACACCTGGGACTCAGAGGCTGCTGCTGGCCTTTCATTAGTGTGGTGCTGGTTAAAACAGCCCCTTCACATCAGCTGGCTGGCAGTATCATTCATTATTTCTGTCATGGCCTGTCTGATCAGGAGACAGTAGCCATTGGAGTTGACGTTACAAACGATGTGTGTTGTGTTTCCCTCCCCAGCATATAAAGAACAGTGCAGACACCAACAAGTTTGAGGGATGGCCCGAGGTGCTGGAGATGGAAGGCTGCGTGCCTCAGAGGCAGGACTAAGGACCACCACCCCCCCCATCCCCTACACCTCCCATACATTCCTGTTCCATTGAGACTCTTTAAGTGGTTACACTTGTTTGAGCGGATAAAGGTCATTCTTACAGCTCTCACCCCAAAGCTTCAACCGTACCTACCACAACAAAGTCACTCGCTGCTGTGAACCCATTCCTCCGTATTGAAACCATGATGTAGTCTGGATTCAGTGGTTTGGAACTAGATGGTAGAGAGCACTGATTTAAAGGGAATTACCTTTGATTATTGGCTTACTATCGGTGAGGCCCAAAGACTTGATAGTGTTGCATTATTGCACTGTTGCCGAGGGAAATGAAGCCACATTTCCTTAACCTGTCGCCATGCCTTAATCTCATTTTCTTATTCCTGGTTTTTAAACAAACATGACTTTGTGATTTATGCTGTTCCTTTAAGAGTTTGCGGTAAGAAAATTATTATTAACAGGGTTTGAAGACGTCATGATATTAAACCAAATGTACCAAATTCACTGTGAAATTTGTAAATATTTGTTTAGAGGAGCCTTTGAGAATAAAAAGACCCTAACTAAATGAACGTTGTAAAAATAATATAATTTCATAAAATAAATGATATTGTTAGCAGTGTGTGTATGTGTGTGAGTGGATTAAAGCGTTATTTCTTTGTGCCTTTGAGTAGTACTGCTATGTCGTTTTGTATTTGCATTTACAGCACAGTAGACATCGTCACTATGCAAACCGAGCAATCAGTACCTAGGAGTTAATCATTAGTCTGTTTCATCTTGCCTTTCTGTCAGCCACATTCAAAGAAGTCAAATCCACACCCTGTATTGTTCATTTGTGTAATCTAATCTTACCCACCCACCAGTCTTACTTTGAGTTTATACAAAAGCCTTTTAAGCAGTAGTACTTCACAGCTTTAAGAAGCAATTTTGTAAAGTAAAACAGTCTGTGACACCTTGTGTTTTTTTTTCTTAATACAAATTTATAAAACTAAATGTCAACTAATGAGCGGCATTTAAAGGTTGGCATTACCATCTTATGGCTGAACCATACTTATAATTGGCAATCAATTAAATTCATTTCAAAAACTTCTGCAGCTATGTTTGTAATTGTTCTTTATACGATATTCAGTGCATCTTTTTAAACAACCTTCAAACTGTAATGAGCACAGAGCAAAGGAAAATATTATTCAGTCCATAAAATAGGGCTCACCTCTACTGTGTCGTTTAGGACTCAGCTAATCTTTTAATATGATTTTCTTCAGTCATTTTTAACCAGTGACTCACAACTTGTGCAATTCCTTCATCGTGTTATCCTCTACTTGTTTTAATATTCTCAAGTGTCACTAAACTGGACCATGCTGTCATATTGTGCAAGAGAGAGTCTTTATGTTGAGCAGCAGAGGGCGTCATTGCCTTATTTAGTTTTGTGTCCTGCTGTTGTTCCTAGGCTACAGTATATGTTTGAAGTTGTTTCTTAATAGATCAATTTCTATCTATTTCATTAAAGTCAACAACCCCAGCACCTGATTTTGCTCTGTAAAAAAAAAAAAAGAAGCTAAATAAGAACTTGGTCTTATTTGAACACTTTAACATACGCCAAATATGAGTGTGTGTATATTATGTGTGGGCTTATATGTATGTGTGTATCAGTTGAAAGATTATGAATTATGTTTACGATGTCCTTCTGTGTTCATTTATGTACAGTTTGTACATTTGACTTTTTATCCACTTCCGCTACAACTTACCATAACAGGATGGACACAACCTACGCAAAAAGCTCACACAAAGTCTTTACTCCCCCTTACTCAGAGTACGTTAACATTCAATATCTCCGCCCTCCATCTACACTTTCACATAGCAGTAGACAACTCTGACATGTACTTTCACTATCATTTGGAGTATTTCTGTTCACAAAGTACACGACTCCTCTCAAGGTTTACCAGTGGTCTGACCTTCTGATTCCCCGTCACAGAGCTCTTCCTTATTCCCACTAAATGAAAAAAAGGTGCCGATGCTCCCCCTCTGATCTCATCGGAGCCCCTTGCACGACATCCCTCTGACATCCCATATCCCCATGTGTGTTTGTGTAAGGGAGAGCATTTGTTTGGTAGCTGTTACATATAGTTTATACAGAATATTGCATGTGGCCCTTTATGCGTGCAGTTAGATGCTTTAAAGTGTGTGTGTGTGTGTGTGTGTGTGTGTGTGTGTGTGTGTGTGTGTGTGTGTGTGTGTGTGTGTGTGTGTGTGTGTGTGTGTGTGTGTGTGTGTGTGTGTGTGTGTGTGTGTGTGTGTGTGAGAGAGAGTGTGTAGTGATGTAGGCTGAATCTCCTCTCCTGTGTTTCCGCGAGAGATGAAGTGTGGGAGTGTATCGGCTCCAGCTCGTCTTATATAAGACACGCTGTACGGTGCATTATTTATCAACATATATTCCATCCCATAAACCTATGATGATGATACATCCCGTGGGAGCCTGAGGGCAGAGCTGCACAAACGCAGGAGGACTATGAGGGATAGCGGGCTCACACGAAACAGGAGAAGGGGGTGATTTTTTGTTTTCCTAGAGTAGAAGAAGTTATTTTCTTTCTCCCCCTCTCTCTGCATGCTTCCCAAAATAAATCTGTGCACAAAACAAAAGAGCTCGCTCTCAAAGAAGCTTAACTTTATTTTGCTTTGCCTCGATGTGACCTCTGACCCCTTACCTCTGCCCTTTCCGACCCTGATCAAGCCACCCTCCTGCTTCTGTTTGCTGCAAAACAACTCCTCAACTTAGGGTGAACTTTTTGACGTAAATGCGTTTCATATTAGCTTGGTCTTCTGTTACTAAAACACACTCAATTCTTAAATGACATACCCTGCAAACCAGATCTCTGATGTTGACTGCACAGCAAACACAGTTACTGCTGACCACTGCTTAACACATCATAATGTACACAAACTTACACAATAAACCTTTACCCTGTGGTTCAGCTGACCAGAGATGACCAAAGATGCAAACATGCATTTACATCTGTTTCAATTAAGCCAAAACATCTGAAGTGCTGGCGCATTAGCTTCAAACAGGCTAAACCTTGTAACTGCAACCATTTTCTTTTTTTATTTGATGGCCAAGATGCAAAACAGGTGGGTTTTCAGTTTATGACACAATATGCATAGGCTCTCAGCTGTCCTGATATTAATTGTGTCTCCGCACGAAACCCAAGAGGCCCTTTATCCACCTCTGCACCAAACTTGACTCAAACATGACTCATACACTCCATGTAGTAACATCCTACACAAAGCCCACTGGTGGTCAGAGGTGATATTGCAGTATAGTCTGTTCTCCTTTGAGTGTTTTTGCAATACACCTTCTGGTCAGCAGTGGCAGCACTGAGCATAAAGCTGCTTCCTCTCTCTAGTCGTGAGTGAACTTTGCAGCTTCTTTTTTGATGCATATATTTACCGTGGTTATTTATCTGATTGAACACATCCAAAATAAGTTTGCTTGTCATGCTGAATCAGTTTGTGCAAACACTTTTATACATGCGTGGCTGTAGTACAGTCATTTGGGTGACACTTGGCTAAGATGACTTTTCAGGCTTACAATTTGACATGCTTCAACATTGATGTTATGACAGAGATATGATAAAGAGGTATTAGATAGATTGAGACTATATCAGAGCCATTTTGTCCCAAGCAGAATGTTTTCTCTCCCAAGAGTTTTCTTTTTAGCATTATTTTTGTAAATATATTCTTTAAAATCTTCAGTTTCCCTCTGATATCCACCCAGGCCATAATATGTCCTGGATCAAGCTTACCGCTGTCCTTACACAAACATATCTGAGAGAGTCTGTAGGCTGTTACCATTCCTCTAAACTATCTCTTATCAGATACTGGACCCCCCAAAAAAGAGCCCGGCCCCCTTGTTTACGCCCAGCTCTGCACATTAACCCTCCCCCACCCTCCAACTTCTGCCACAACTGTTTCTTTCAAGCTCCTCAACCCCCGCACTCAGGTCAAGTCTAGCCAGTGTTATTCATAAGATAAGATGGGAATTTATTGTCATCTATAAAAAGGGGAATGTGCAGATATGAAAACAGGTACAGAAAAATAGTGAGCAAACATATGGTGCAATATAAATATAAATGCTGTAATATAAATATAGGCAGTGTGGGTAAATGTAAACAACTGTTACATGCTTATAGTAAAATAAAATACGCTTGTATACTCTGAGGATAAAAAAAATCACGCATTTTCCTTGATGACTGTTCCACTAATCCACCTATTTTCTTAGAACCACCCAAAAAATGTAAAAGAAAATTGCGAACAATGACAATTTTAAGTGACAAATAATCAATAATAAGCTTTGAAGGTTCCAGAAATGACCAGCTGGTAGGGGGATTATGGAGTCCTGGTTAAGACTGCACCCCCTGCTAAGACAATGTGTCGAGAGATAGTGTCAACTGGGAGTCAACTTAAAAATATCTGAACCACGCCTCTGTAGATATAGCAGGGAATGTGGAACTAGTTTTTAAATCTCCTATTTGCGTTCCGATCTCATGCCAGCTGTAATCCAGGCTGCTTTGCCAAACTTGTTTTGGTTGAGTTAGAGCTGAATCCAGGAGACAAAACAGGGCTTTGTTTAGTCACAATTCTCAACACTGCCAGTCACTGCAGATCTTACGATTCTATGCAAAGATCCAGGAACCCCTTCCCCCTTAAACTTCACCAACGACCTCACTGCCCTTGTTTTCCGCCCCACCTCCAGCCCTATAATTGCCTTTCAAACCCACGCACACACATGCATGCACACACACACAAATCCAGACAGCTGTGTTTAGACTCAGTGGGTCTGTGGGAACTTCCTGCTAACCTCAGCACAGACAGGCTAACACCAAGCAGGCCACAGACCCCTCCCTGGACCCATAGCTGATCATATGGATCTGTTCACACAATAACAAACTAAATGCACACGCATAATCAAACTTCACAGAAAGAATCAGACAGAGTATGCATGGCAGTATATTTGAAGTATTGCCCTATACGCTCAGCTTTCTGTTGTTGTTATGTTATGTTATGTTTGTACATGTGTTTTCTTTTTCTCCGCCTATACTTTTTTCTAGGAAACTTAATCAAGTTTTTACAAGAAAAAAGGCTAAGCACTGAAACAGCACTAACCTTTTCACCCTCGTAATGGCCCACATGGTTCATACACAAATACACACACACAGTCCCTCTGGTTCAACAGAGCTCTCATTCATGGTCGCCATTCTGAATACTTCCAGCTCAGGGTCAGGAAGTCGAGGTTGATCTGATCCCTGCTGGTGAAAGATAGACACCTCCAGTTTTTTACACACTTGCACCCAATCCCCTCCTTCAAAGTGGTGTTTCTTCAGGTGCAAACTGTGCTCTGCAAAGTGTTGTTGTACTTTTTCACAGGATCATTTATGACATTGTAACAGGGAGGATTCCTATAATGTCAAACATGGGAATATAATTGTCTACAGATGTATATTTGTTGTTTTTTATTTAAAAGTGGCACATTTGTAAATCAGTGCTAGTAGTAAGGATAGCTTTCACATAGCTTTCAACATAGCGACAGCTTAGAGCTTTATAAACAGGTCCTCCTCTGTTTTAGATATACAGTATAGTCCTGCTTTTTGCAAAACTAACGGATGTATGGAAACCTTTTATTTCGAGTCACTCTTTTTTTCTTGTTGTACTATTTGCTTTTTAGTGGCAGGACATTCATTCTGTTTACATTTGGACTAAAGTGCTTTTATACCTAAAGTATCTAAGCCGTGCATTCAGACATTAGAGCGTATAAAAGCTGTCTGGAAGAATAGGGTTAATGTAGCTGCCGAACTTTCACTCCCATGACCACACAGTCTGCTTCATTCATTATGCAACTGAGTGTCTACAGTCCAGACAGCCCCACTATCACCCTGCAGGCTGGGATTAGTTCCCAGAGTAATGCACAGTGCTTTTGGGCAGCAGAGCACTCGCCCCCCCATGGCTATCTTGTTTGTATTTCCAGCATTAAGTGTGTACTTGTTCTAAAAGCGATAAAGGAAAACAGGTAATACATTAACCAGAAGTGGGAGGAGTACTCAGATCTTGTACTTAAGTATCAGAGTGTAGGAATACTATGTTAAAAGTTAAAGTCCTGCATTCAAAATGAACTAAGTAAACGTATTGGCATCAAAAAATACTTAAAGCACCAAAAGTATTGTGCAGATTGGTCCATTTCTGAATAATATATATGATATGTTTTATAATGATTGATCATTAAAGCGTTATCAAAGCTGGAAAAGGTGCAGCTAGTTTGAATGACTTTGTATACTGCAGGGTAGCTTGTGAATTTACTCCAGGTGGAACTAAAGTCTGATTTAAGAGTTGATTATATTTCACATCATTCATCCAAATCTGTATTAAGGATTAGGGTTAGGTACTAAATAAATGTTGTGGAGTAATAGTACACGATTTACCTCTGAATTGTAGTGGGGTAGAAGTACAAAGTAGCATGTATTGGAAATACTCAAGTAAAGCACAAGTGCCTCTAAATTGTACTTAAGTACTTGAGTAAATCTACTTAGTTACTTTACACCACTGACATAAGCTTCATAAATAGAGCTAGGTTCCTTTTTCCTGTCAACAAGAGTTGCTGTGTGTGTGTGTGTGGGTGTCACTGTTCTAGTCAAATCAATGACTTGGACAAGACTTACTACACTGTTGTAAAAGTGTATGTGGCATAGCAAGTATTGATATTATGACATGCTAAGGCACACAGCCGTAACTATGCCAGCTGGTATCGAGGGATCCGTGAGAGCAGAAAATCACACTATATTTTTCTGGCAAGTCAGTGCAGTCTTTTCCCATAAACACAGCCTTCTCATACAATTCATTGCTTCAATTTGCATGTAGCATGCCCCTCGCTTCACAACACATCCTTAAGAACAGCAAACCATAACAACTGATGCAGAATTACAAACAGCACTGAGCTGCATGGAGGTTATTCCAATGAGCTCATGTCATCATACGTGCCCTCGGTGCGTTTGGAGCCAAGAAATGCATTTCCCTTGCACAGTAGTAGGGCAGACCTGCGCCCTTTTATGGGCTGTGGAGGCAAAGTTAAATCAGGAAGTTTTTTAATCACTTTCTGGCATTGTTCCTTTGTGTGGAAGGAGAAAAAATATCGTCCTATAACTCAAAAATCAAGTCAAGAATTTTTTTTTTTCTTAAACGTTTATATTTATAGCTTGAATCAATGCCACTACCCCAGCATTTAAAGCTTGAGCAACTTTCCAATATGTGTCCCTAGATGGTTATGAGTGTGTTAAAAACCCAACCACAAAATTATAATAGCTTAAATAAAACAAATTCAATTTTTAATTATATATGTCTTAAGACAATTTGGGTTATCTACTGATAATTGTAACTGCCTTCAACTGCAATGTTCTTTGGGAGGGACTCTTCCTTGTTAAACTTTTGTTTACTATTCTGAACTCAAGGAAAAATATGTTTACTTTTCATTATTTACATTTTCTATGTACTCGAGAATAGCATAATTATCTCCCTGCCTCATAAAGTGTGTAGTTATTGGCATAGACAATAAGAGCGAGGAGTCCTTAAGATGAAAACACCCTACTCTGAAAAAAACTTAACTGTGGTTATCAGGTTCATTTATTATTGCTTTCAACTAACCTAATACAGCTATGTGAAATCTGATATTGTATCTGTAAGCGTTTAGAGCTCTATTTTGTTTGACTTTGAACCAGTTTCTTCACCAGCAGCGTTGCATGCAACCTCAGAACTATAACCAAGTGGACCGTGAAAAAGATGTGAGCAGGGGGGCCCCCAGACGAGGGTGGGGTCCTATACCCCCGGGTCTGCCCTGCTTTGTGGTTCCTCTGGAGGCGATGTGTCAGATCATGTCCATATGTGGAGAGAGAAGTATTATGCATATATTCTCCATGTTCCTCTCCTACAAAGTATTTATTTGGCTTCTTGATTTCTACTCTGTAGATTTCCATCACAACCATACAAATCACGTTATCTGTGATCTCGTCAAGTTGTGAAATCTCTCTGTACTGCAATTGTTTTGACATGCTTTCCTCCTGGAACAAAGCAGACTAAATTGACTACACCTTGTGACTATGTTTATCAGTTCTGTATATGAGGTCAACAAGAAACTATTCAAAGTGAATCACTACAGAAACAATGTACATCTAACATTATAAAGGGTTCACAACTCGCATGGTATAAGAACCAAAGAATCTGAGCCTGGACAGGCAACATGATTCCTGCTCAAGAATGTCCTCTTATTGTACCACTGCCTGTCTTTAAGGGTGACACAGAGGCTCGTATTGTCTTTTTATCCTTTACTGTATTTCATATGGGCGGAGGTACAATGATCAGATTATTATACGAGATGCTAAAAGTAACAGCGTGTGGATATTTGAGAGCTTTGATTCTCTTTCAGCCCTCTAAATGTTCCCATGCGTCAATGAAATAAATAGGGTGTGCTGTATAACTATGTTGATGGTCTGCTGTTTGTATACATATATATAACATGGTGTTAATTCTATGGTGGTGGAGACATTTTTCCAACAGGCACATTAAATGGTTTCCATACTAGATGTGTTTTGATGGAACAGACTACATAGTTGAGAGCAGACTGCTAATGGCGGCCATGTTGCTTTACCATTTGTGCGTGCATACTTTAAGATCCTGCCAAGCCAACTGTATACGCTGAAGGTGACGGTATTTCACAGTTTCCCCCCGCTGTACAAACGCTGGACTGTCCGCTGTGTGTTTTCACTTCCATAAAAAGGATGCAGGTGTGTGGCTGTAAGTTGAACCTACACCTCATAGGCCCCAACACAAACCCACATAAACACACACATATCCTATGGGAGGTGTGTTGCCACTCTATCCCAGGTGGATCTTGGTAAAAATAACTCAGGGTTGTGCTCAATCCCGAGAGTCTTTGAGTGTTAACACAGCTTCACACCCCTGAGGTCCATAGTTGTTTTTATCAAATGGGTGAGTAGTACTCTTCAAGTGTGCATGTATGCAAAAATAAACCCATCAGAATCAGAATTGCTTTATTAGTCCCACAGCAGGGGTAAAAAAAGCCATGCAATAACAAAGAATAAGCTAACGTATGTAATATAGAGAAGAGAAACACACATTAGTAATAATAGAATACAAATAGACAAAAAAGTACAAATCCATGGATACAAATGTGTACCTATGTCAGATATACTTGACATATTAGGTGTTGATACATTATAAGAAATATTGGGACATTTATAACAATGTGGCTTTTACATATAAAGGTGAATATTGCACAGTATTGCAAGAAAAGTGTCAAATCTTTGCACAATATTGCAAAAAAAAAGTGTTGAATTATTGCACAGTATTACAAGAAACGTGCATGCTTTGTTTTGGAATTTTCCCACCAGATAACTCACGGTATTGATAGTCAAAGAAGTTGCACAGTATGCAACCTTGTATGAAAACAAGGCAAGCTTCAGAATCAACCTTCATTATATCTGTTTGTGCGTGGGAAGCTTAAATAAAAAAACTGGATCTTTTAGAAAAAACATTATTAGACGTTGCAGCTGTCTTGACTCGTATTAATTCGTCAGAGGTTTTTTTTAACACCAAGGTCACTGAACTTTAAGTGGGTGTTGCAATGTCTATCCTCAGGTAACCAATGAGAATCCTGAATTACCTGGTGTTAGGAGAGCAGGGGTGGGGGGGTAGGGCTTGTCCTACCAAAACAACATCTTGTTATTGTGACAGAATGTGTGCCAGGGGGTGTGTTAGAGGATGGTAGTTAACAGGATTGATAAGGTGATCGAGGAAAACACACTCTCAAGGTTATTGGAGAGAAGACGGGGTGTGTCGTGACAAACAGGTTCCAAATGAAGTGTACACATGCAATTCTGTGGGTGTGTGTGTGTTTTTAACTTATATGTGTATTGTCTGTGTTTGGGTTTCATTGTCTGCATGATTGCCTGTGTATATCCACCACCGCAGAGCCATGTGTGTTTCATTTCAGAACCGACACAATCCATCTCAGATACTTTTTCATAACATCTCTGATCTCTGCCCCTCGCGGCAAATGGCCTCCCATGTTACACGAGCCGCGAGGAAACACAACACCATTTGGCCCAAAGCTGTCCAAATATGGCCCGCAGCCCACTTGGTCATGCCTGTCCAATGACTTGAAGGCTAGCACAAGTAATTGTTCATCATGTTCCTAATTCAATCAAATGCAATTTCGTTACAAGAGCACAACAGAGACAGATGACGACTGTCCTCGTTTCCTTTGCTCTGTCTTTTCAAACCATTCAAGTGTTTTTTCAATGGTGAATGTAATAACTAACAGAACAACGTGTGCAAAAATGCTAATATCGGCCACGGACAGAACACCCTCTGTCTCTATTGGTTAGGCACGGGGAATGTTTTGTGAGCCATAGAATCAACTCTACTTGCCTTTATTATGTGACCTCAATATCGTTTTCTCAGCCATTGTTCGAAAACCCCCTCTCCCACTCTCTCCCTCCCGCAGTAATCTGCGTCAGTTTGGTGATAATTATAGCATACTGGAAGTGATGTGGCTGGCTGTAAGCACTGCCTCTCGGGGGAAAAACAGCAGGAAATACTTCAATTTTTCCTTTCTCCTTTGGGAGACAAGGACTGTGTGGGTGACTTTGGGGGTGCGAACAATACACTAGCTAATCTCCTGGCCTCTAATTTTCTTGGTTTAACTTCCTGCCAAACAAATGGGCTGCCAGGGTGGATGTTCACTGCTGTCATAATTGTATCCCCTTTCTTCTTTTTCACTCAAACAGTCAGGCATTCACATGCTCTCTCTCACACACACATAAAATAACTAACTGCCCACTTAACTACTGTGAGGGGAACAGCCCTAATGTTTTCCAGTATGAGTGTGTGTGCCCGCCCTCTTCTTACTGTCTGCAGCACATGTATGCATGTGTGTCGATGCTCTCTAATGTTCTCAATAGTCTGATCCTGTTACGCTAATGGTTGAAGCCTTGCCATCCTTTAATGGTGTACTCTGTTCACCAGGGACAGATGGATGACACGGGAAAGAATGAGACGCACACACAAACACACACTGAGCACTATCATGTCGCATGTGAGCACACACATGTATTGTATGAAGAAACAAAGCAACACATCTCCATTACTGGGGACTGTTACTTAGAAGTGCATTTAATCATGTCTTTCACTTTACCAGATGTGGCAGTTTAGAGTCTCATAGATCTTCTTCCTCTTCATATCTTCCTGCCCTCCTCTAACCAGAGCGTGTTATGATTTGATAAGACAAGGGCATGTTATTTCTCAATATGGTTACCTCCAGTATTCCACTACCTTCCTGATTTAAAAATATAAGAAATGTATTATTTTGATGGTGATTTTTAACCATATATGATAATGTATTTTTACTATTAGAATAATCAGCAAGGTTAATATTATCTTAAATATAACATGTAGTAAAATCAAAAGTCAATGTTGTAACATTACTTTCACTGCTGGCTGTTTTGGCAGCACTGGTTGGCTGTTCAGGGCTGGTGACATCAGAGGGTGAAGTCAAAAAAACTATTTTTCTTTGGTATAATTACATTTTTGGTTTGATTGGATTCCTTTCTTTAATAATGACAGAAAAGTATAAAAATAGCTTTTGGATTTTAAATGTCCTATTCCATTTCCGCCTATTCAAGTGTGTTTATTTGTATACATTACACAAATGGTAAAAGGTTTTGGTATTATAGATCTTTTTTTAATAGATCTTAGAAATTGCTGACATTCTGATCAATATTTCCAGGGATACAGTACATGCAATAAGTCCAACATGGATCCATTCAGAAGGTCCTACATTTTCACTAAGGCCGGTAATTGGAAAGTTCTAAAGATCTAGAAAGTGCAGTAAGAAAAATGTAACCAACCATCCGTTTCATAAACTAGACAAATTAAAATGATTAAAAAACATGGTTATGCTTTGTTTAACCTCGGGTAGGGGTATCTCAAAAACAAAAGCCTTTTTGGGGGGTTTGTTCATCTACTAATGCAAGAGAAGATGCAGATACTAGGATCTTCAGGGATGTACTTCTTATATAAGAATGTTTTTCTAATGTTTTGCAAAGTAGACTTTTTGGTTGCCTTTTGCACACTTCCCCTCTATTCCTATTTTTAACTGTGCAGCTCCCCTTGCCTAAGAGGAAGAGAAGTACATTGTTTATGTGAATTTGCTCACAAGCAGTTGATCTCTGTTATGAGGGAGCAGCTGTGGCTTGGAGGTTAAAGAATGGGGGGGGGGGGGGATTATCGTTAAACAAATACTGGCTAACATCCAAAGTCAGGCTGGGGAAATGTGGGGAAGAAAGTGTAATGCTGTCCTGTCCTTCAGTAAATAATCTTAAAATCCACTTAATTAATATAATCCTCTGTTGCTTCACTGCAAACACAGTATACTATTATTTCAGTCATTATATCAGTGGGTGGTATTAGTGTAAAGCATGAGACACAATCAATGTGAAACACCATAATCACATCACAAACATCCATAAGCTCTTCTATTTTGCAGTATTCCAGAACAATTTGTGGTCCAGTGTCTTGGTTTTGACCACTTAAGCAGAAATGTTGGGCTGTGCAGAAAGAATCATCCGTCTTTTTTCTTGCTGACGGTGACGCAGAGCTTATAAACAATGCTTTGCTGCCAACCCTGCCCAATTTAACAGTTTGACAGCAAGTTCTAACCTATGACCTGTGCTGTAGACAGAAGGTGCTACTCCTTTGGGTTTGGCAAATGTTGACGTTGTTAACCATTTTAATGGAGACGCTGCAGTGAGGGGAAGTCTCCTCTAAGGTCATAAAAAACGTTTAAACTGAAGGGCGACCTACAGCACTTGAGCTGATAAACGTTAGTCTTGTTTCGTGTTTTGTGAACTTCACACAGGCACATTTGGAATCTGCACATACAGTTGGATGTACATACAACGTGTCCATAGGATAAGCTACATATCTCGCTTGTGTCTTTGTCTCCTAAAGAGTGGAGTTTATCAGGTGTTAGCGAGCCAGAACGGCATGGTTACAGGCCGTATAAAAAGCCCAGGCTCAGCGTCCTCAGCAGGAGATCATTGTTACTACCCTCAGATCCTTGCTCACAACATTACAGCAGACTTCACAGGAACAACTCAGGAACAGAAGACAGCAGAACAGGACAGAATATGATGCACAGGGAAAAAAACATCAGAAGAAACTGACATGGACTAGAAATTACAGCTAAATGTAGAAATTAGTGTAGGAAGTCGATAGCACTTCAATGCTACATTAGCCGCTACTAGCATAACATACCCACATGTAGGTGTTTTGATCTGGTTACTATTAACTTGGGAACTTCTTGCAAGTGGTTTAGTTGAGGCATGACCTCGTAGAGTTAAAAACACTACCTGAATCTCAGAACAAATATGTCAGTAGCTGAATTGCATTGTGGGTATTGTCTAAACCAGGACTCAGATATACATTGATTTAACAGAATGGGTTTTGGTTGAGCTGCATTTAGTTTTATACATCAGTAGAGTGTATTTATAATACAGTTCGCAAGTATCGTCTTTCCTACAAAAGGCTCTTGCAAATTAGTACTATATAAATGTCAATTCTAGGAGACAGCCTTGCATTGCGAAACAGATGAATATATTATTTTAATAATAAAGCTCTGGAAAGCTATCTCAGGAGCATGCCAACACAAGTGTCCGTCGAAAGATTAGAAGCACTTTAACAAGGTTACACATGCGTGGACAAATGGTAGATGAGCAGCTGTGGCTCTTTGGTAACCTTAACCTTTGACCCGCCTGAGTGTGGTTTCTATTTCTGTCCTCCTGATGGTCTATAGTTGCTGACCACAAAAGGTCTTGTTTGTTTATCAGCACTTTCCGACCCATGTTTCCATTTCCAAAGAGATAAGCCTGCATTATCAGGCTACTTTGACTCATGCAGAAGTCTTAAAAACAGATCCTCTCTCTGTCAGTCACTCAACACACACACTATGTGAGCCCCCGCTGCTATCACAGCTGTGGCGAGTGTGCGTCTGTTTCAGATTTGGAAAGGCTTCCTGCTAATCCAGTTGCTTTGCTGATCCTCTTTCTATATCCTTTCCAAAACACCTCTCCCATCAATTAATTCATAATCAACCCATCATGATTCACTTGTATGTCCTTATGAGAAGCAGCATTGTTACATTTGGTGAAATCTACCATGTTGTTATTAAGTTGTTATCAACCACTCCTCTTTATAGCTTGTATAACAGGTGGGGTTGGTTTCTTAGTGATTATGCTGGTAGAACCAACAATGTAGTTAATTTGCTCAGGGAGAATGGCCTGGCTTACTGGAAAGTGGATTATTTGTATTGTGTGAGGTGTGGAAAACTCCAGCTGGTTTATTCTCCATATTTGATCAGAGTCTAGACACGAGAAGTCAACCTTCATCGAGATGTAATGCTAAAGACAATACAAAATATGCAATACACTAAGCTGTTAATGCTTTGCAAGTAAAACCTCATTATGTACGGTGTAAGCTTACTGAAACATATTTTTTCTTTAAAGGAAGTAATAAGGACCTTTCTCCAATCTTTTGTGGAGGAAAAGCACTTTCAGCTTGAAATAGTAGCTTTTGGTTGTTGTTTCTAAAAGGATTTGTATCTTCTTCCTCATCAGTCTCATCCAGCTCCCATTCCCACACACTGTCTGTAATGAAACTGCTCTCATACCCTTTCATTCATCAACTCCAGAGGCATTAAGAGTAATGGTAATGAGGTTATGGGATGAAGTCTGCTTCTCCTTCCGTCCCCTTTCCCAACACTCCCCCGTTATCCATCTCCCTCCTCCCTGCTTCCTATTACACACCCGTCCCTGCCTCTGAAATGGAGTGAATCTCAGCGGTTTAATTACTTTTTCCTTCTTCCTTCACTCTTTGCAGACTTTAACAGATAATGCCTATTTTATTAAGGTTTGTTCATTTGTTCTGATTCAACACACAACATTACTATCTCTTGTGGGGGGAACCATGAACATAAACTGGGGCCTACAGGTTCAAAAACGACTTTAAAACAGGTTCTCATATTAGAATAATTACAGAATATGTCATAAAAATTGTTTTGATTTTCCCATTAGTGCCCCTTCACCTCTTAGGAAATATTGGTTCTGTCCTATACTCCAAAGGCAATTCAATTTAAATGGATTTTCTGAAAGTTCAAACTAAAATGCCTTACAATTTATCATTTCGCAAAGCTATGTATCTCTACTGTTGTTACACACACCTTTCTAATCTGCACATTTAGGCCCATGCAGTTTGCAACGGTGCCAAATGCATCGCTCAAAATGTATGGTATCTTTTTTAAACAGTTGTCCCTTACTTTAGAAAGAGGCATTATGAGAAGTAGTTTCAGACTTTTATTTCTTTCACACATACCCTTTTGATGTTTACCATAGAAAGACATACTCTCACAAGTAACTCTAGTTTAACCTGGAACTAGGGTCAGATCTCTACCAAGGCCGTTAGTGTAAGAAAAAAATAATGTGTGTATCTTTGGCATCCAGTAAACAACTGTGAGAGTGACATTTTGGAAGAAGCAGTGTGGCGTTTGTTTTTATGAAACAACATTAAGTGCGGCCAGGAAGTTTTCCTTGGCTTTGATCAACGAGAGAACAACCACTACTGGCTGCAAAATGACTATTTTCCAATTGCATCCAACATTGATGGAAGATTAAAGGAAAAGGTGACCTTATTAGATACTAAACTTCAATTGACCAAATCTTTATGAGAAATTCACTGGAAACAGTCCTTGTACAATAGATACAAAACAATAAAAATATTTGGTATATTTTGTATGCAGCACATTTCTCAAAATATATTTCCCCTCCCCCTTGAGAAGCCTTCTGTGTTTCTCTCTGTTTTGTCGTGAATATTGTCTTTAGGGGCACATGCAAATATAATCCATGAGAGGGAAAGACACAACACATCAAATCATAGACAATGCATTTGCCTGACATACTGTTCTCATTGGATCACATTGCCATCCCTTTCATAACCAAAGATGTTAAGCTCTGAGGCGTTCTGTATTGTAATGTATGTAAAACCTTCCTGGTTCCTACAGAACACGTCCTTGCATCAAGGTGAAGATGTGTGAATTGCGTTACGGTGTGTCTGTATGAAATCAGGTTATTATTGAGATTGGAGGGGGGTGCGATCATGGAGCTGATTGCCAAGTGCAAGTGAAGAGCAGCGGAGATTGATCACAAATGTAATTTTCGACATATGTAGTGTGAGAGAGCTGATCTGAATATCTCAATCAGGTTATGTTGACCCGCTGGCTCATTTTCCCCATTTGCAAGTCTGATTTCTAGCATGTGAGCATGTGCAATCAGGCTTTATGGGTAAATGCAGTTATTTCTCGGTGCGTCTGTTCAATTTCCTGTTTCAACATGTCATTGTTATTAGCATGGAGCAAGGTGTTATAAAGCTTGAGTGCCATCTGTTTCCTTATTCCACGCTACCTCATAACACACAATTAGAACGTTAATACGCATTTGTCTCAAAGCTCACTAATAAATCATTCAATACATCCTGGAAACAATGAGTGTAGAGGTAGTTTACTGGTATCCTTTTTCGTCATTTGAAATCAAATGTACTTAAAGAAACCATCTGAGAACGTTTCATGGGGTAATAACTGGTGTAAAAGCTCACAACTCACAGATATAAGCAACATGGAAGGATGTTTAATAAGTACATCCTTCTTCATTTTAAGGGTTATTCTGTAAGGTATAAAGAATAGAAAGCACTATTTTATGGTCCCCTTAAGACAGAAAACCCCTCGTTTAAGATCCTTTGTCTTCCTCTTCTTATAACCCTCTTTTCTCTTGTACCTCGCTCCATACATTTCCTCTTTTCTCTCCAAGGCACCATCTAATTAGTGGTCGGATTGATAGTTTGGTTAACAGGCGTAGCATATTCCCATGTAAGGGACCTATCTTCCAAAAGACTGCCCCTGTGCATGTGACTGACTGCAAGGTTAATTTAGAGGACCCCTGTGTTGTAAGAGGCCCCCGACGAGGCACTTTCAGAGCCTATCTGAAGTATGACAGGATGGTTCCTTACTTATCAAAGAATGCACCTTTCTCTCCCGTAAGCATGAAATAACTCACTTGGCCTGGTTGTTTTCATCTCTGAAGCAGTCCTAGTTTCTGTGAGGTAGCCGAAAGAGAGCTAGTTTCCTCTTTCAGGGAAGTGTGGGGATTTTTGTTTCAATAATCCCGCTATGGTTTGTGGTGTAAAAACAATATAGAATAAATAGGGGAGTTTGAGAGCTTGTGGATGAGAGAAAAAACGAAACAGAAATGCATTTGTAGAAGGTATTTTCCCACTCAATGAAACATACTTTTTAATCCACATGATTGCCTTCTACTGAAAGTCTTTCTCTCTGACAGTAAACTAATGGGAAAATGTTTTTGGCAGTCAGACAGTAACACAGAGCATTCTGCACATCTCTCTTTGCCGAGCAAAGGTCAGTCAGTATTCAACAGATGTTTAAAGGCCAAATCACACGTCGCTGTGAGCGGGGTGAAAGAGCTCCTGTGTTCCTGCTCAACGTCTGTCCTCTCTCTCATTGATCAGCTGAATTTGGATAAACTCACATTTTCAGTCACTAGACAAACATACAGATTCAAAAATGGCATTGAAAGCCAGCTTGTCTTTTTCACCCATTCTTTTGATACATTTCTCACGTTGTGGTCAATGAACACTGCTGAGAGTTCAAATTCATGTGAAAAACGTGATGAAAATGTGCTTCTGTAAACACGGTGAGTTGTTGATGGCTCTTAAAGACTAAAAGGTCAGGGAGTCACAGTAGTAGGTATAGCGGGAGAACCCGTTTTGGACAATACGGTCTCCAGGCTCATCACCAGATGCTCCTCGGCCACAATACACTTAGTGTCTTACATTTTAAGCTTCATAAACAATGATTTACCCACATGGGAAAAAGCCGTGAGCAGCTATGTTTGGCACGAGTGAAATCTGGCACAACAGAAAAACATGATGCGAAACTTGGAAGTACTTAATTTGTTCATGAAAGGCCTGAGTTGAAAATCTTCCAGTAAAAGGCATGACTCACATTTGTTTACACCGCATTTGTATTGAGGACTGAAGCCTTGAGGAGGTCACGCACTAATCTGACCCAATCATGGTTAACACTAGAGCTTCTCTACTCTCATAAACCTTCTTGTGGTTGTATTTCAAAATAGCTTGTACTTTTTTGGCGCCAAACAATTATTGCATGCTCCAGGCTGTTTTATCTGTTGTTATGTTGAAACCAGCTCACCAAACACACCTCTAAATAAGCGCTTTCACACCGGAGTACTTTTCCCAATTAGGCCGATAGTTCTTGGTATTTTGGTTTCACACCAAAAAGATCTGGAACTAGAACCTAGTTCACGCTAACCTTTTCACCCCCAGATAGTCCCTGCTAGAGAGTACTTTCCTGGGGAGGAAATGGTTCGTGGGTGTGTCGGTCACACTAACAATTTCTGATTGGCTGGGCGAATTGCAAACCACGCCCCGTAACACTCCGAAAGGTTTTGTGAAGCTGCCATTTTATTTGCTCGCATTAGCATTATTAGCATTAGCCTATCGCACCAACGGAGATAGACTAACTTATGCCACACAAAATAAAACATGGGAGTGGTGGAGTGATGTGGAGTTGTCGGTGCTTGTGGCGATTTACTCGGAGGACGCTACCCAGCAGCTTCTACTGAAGCCAGTCCCAAACTCCGGGGGACTCCGGGACTTCGGGTGGCAGTATATGGCGTGAGGTTGTTTGCGGCCTGCCAGTAAACCCAAAGCAGAAGAAGAAGAAGTGACGTCAGCGGCTTAATTAGCCTAATCCTCCCTCAGGGACTTATTCCGGTGTGAACACGATCTACTAGGACAGTTCCAGGGACTAAAGAGTTCGGGGGACTAAGTTCCGGGAACTAAGTACCGCAAAGTACTTGGTGTGAAAGCGGCTAAGTTGCTACATGTACTTTATGATCCACACCAGGGTCTCAGGGAGCAGGTTGGGTAGAGGAAGCCTGGAGAAAGAAACTCTCTGTGGTAGGATGAGGCAACAAAGCCTACGGTGAGGTTAGTGAAAGATTGTTGTCTTAGTTAAATGTAGTTTAATAGTGCCTCATGCCTGAAAACACTGCTGGCTTTTTCTGTGTTAAAACAGACCATGATGTTCCTCTAGCCTTAACCAAGTGCTGTGAGAGCCCAAAAATATGCAATAATGCTGAAATCAGCAGATAATATATAGTATAGATTGTTTAAATATATGTTGTCATTGAACATTTTACTTATAAGTTTAGTATCAACATTTTGTCAACAGTTCCTCACTATAGTTGCCAACATAGTGAACCCGGAAATGTTGAGTACACCAACGTTTTATGTTAGAAATGTATAGTAGTAGGGTCCACAGCACAACAGAAACTGTCTGATGCTAACCCGCATATGTTGGGCAATTAGCATAAATGGTCTTATTTAAAAATGAATGGCATTAAAGCCTATGTAAACAATAGTTTAAAAACGACAACATGTGTGTGCACCACATGTGTTTGTTAACTTTAACGTCAGTGCATGTTAGTTAACATAAATATATTTGTATGGTTAGCTAACTCGCGTTTTATTTCAATCTAATTCATCACCAGAAGACCATAATCTATATCATAATCTATATCCTCAATAATAATCAAATGTTCACAAGTCTCAATAGATCTTCAACTAAAGGCCAAATTAAATGTATGGAAATTGCTTTATGTTTGGCTATAATGCACAACAGTAACATGGACATCTGACTCTCCTCTCCTCATTGATAAATGGTCTTTAGAAAGGAACAGTTGTATTCCTCTTGAAAATATCACATATAGTCTTAGAAAAGGATATAACACCTTTCTGAAGATCTGGCAGCCTTATTTAGAGTTTATAGGTGCATCACTTACGCCACCATAGGTATATCATCTGATTAACCAACAGGCCTCTGGATATACAGTAGCACTGTGTATGTGTAGTATCTCGCTGTGTTTTGATCTACGCACAGACTTTTGTTTGTCTTTTGTTTTGTTATTTGGGGGGAGGGGGGTTGCTTTGCGTTTTATGCTACATGTTTTTTGTTATGTTTGATTGTTAGATAAACCTGAAAATTATAAATAAAATATTCAAAAATAAAATGCCTTACATATAAAGTTCATCAAATGCAGAGCCTGCTTATTAATGTGTGGTTCAGGAAACCATTGTTACACTGATGTTTTCAGCTATCGATGTTACTTAATGGTCATTTGTTTGATTTTCGAAGGCAATCATGCCATCTTGCTGTCTCTATCATTCTGCACAAACACACACACAGACACACACACAGACAGACAGACAGACAGACAGACAGACACACAATTATTTTGTTGGGTTGATAATAATTGGATCCCACAATTTTAAATAAAGTTGCAAGTCTACAATGTAGCCTAGGCGTTTTTTTCCCTCTCCCCACTTTGTTTTTCTTTGTTTGTCTCGTAAATGGTGGTTGTTCAGTGTTGAAACATACATTATTACCATTTGAAATAAAATATCTTTAATGTTCTATTACTATAAAGTGAGGTCCAGTTACCAGTAACTCTATAAAACAGTTCGGAGTTATAGTTACTTTTTACTTAAGTACATTTCGAAGCCCATACTTCTTTACTTTTGCTTGAATAAAACTATAGAGTAGCATGAAATAAAAAAATGTACCCCACAAATGTATTTAAATACAGAACTTGATTAAATGTACTTAATAACTTTCTACTACTGGTCCACATGTTACAATAAGGAAGCACCTGTCTGTTATTGGATTATTATTATTATGAGAACCAATAAAAAGCCCTGGATCCCTGATCACAATATGTGACAGTTGTTTGGTTTGATCTTGAGCCCAAGATTCACTTGGTTTTTCACAGTTAATACTAAACAAGCTTAGCCCGAGCGTTTGGTAAGTTATAGGACGTTCCTGGGAAGAAAGAACTTCTGGAGTGTCACATACTTGGACTTCTTTTTATAATTTTCTTTATTCATTCTCTACCAAGTGCTTGTAGCTGCTCTCAAATACATGTGTTCCCCCCCCCCTCCATCTGAAGCTACTCACCAAAGAGGGACAGCACCCCACAGCCGATCCACACCACCAGGGACATTCCTATACTGCCCGAGTGCTTCAGGATGCCCTTTGGAGAGATGAAGATCCCCGCTCCGATGATGATGCCGATGATGATGGAGATCCCCCGCAGAAGGGTCACTTTCTTCCCCAGTCCCACTTTCCCGCCGTCCTTGAAAAGCAGCTGCCCCCCAGGATCAGATTGAGTCCCATCTCCTGACAATTGTCCATCCTTTCCTGCAGCTGCATATCTGTTGCTCATTCTTTAAACAGAGCACACTCACTACCTCTCTTTTTAAGAATGTGCTCCCCCGGGACAGCCTCAGTAACTAAACTAAACTCTCTCTCTGTCCTTACCTCTCTCTCTCTCTCTCTCTCTCTCTCTCTCTCACAGACACTAATCCCTCTCTCTCTCTCTCTCGCCCTGGAGTCCTGCTCTTCACCGCTCTAAATAAAAACTTGTTTTTTCTTGTTCCTCTTATTAGTCACCTCCCCCACATGCGTGCCTCTGACAACACAACCCCCCCTTTCTGTTTTGTCTTTTGCCCTGGTTCAATTCAAAACCTGATGCTGATACCTTTACTCCAGTCCCATTCAACCTCAGACTCACAGACTGGGTGTTTTACATACTAACAGTAACTGCACCCCCTGCCCCCCCCCCC
>NW_011370913.1:36539-58526 GCF_000735185.1 Notothenia coriiceps | reverse complement strand
CCTTGGCTTGGAACATTTTAATAACAAATGGTCTCATAATTCTGTTATCCTTTTTTTTTTACATGTATAGACTTTTCACTGTATCGTTTTTATTTGTATTTCTTTGTTTTTGTTGGATTTTTCTCTGACTCTGAATTTTCTTTTATTAATGTTAGCCTTTTTTATTTCACTTGTTACTCTTTGTTTTCTCCTTAAGTCGAGGGGAGGTCACTTAGGCCTGTGGCCTTAATAAATTATCTGAATTATATGCAGTCTAATGTTTGTGCAAAAAAAATCTATAATTAGACTAAAATTAAATAAACATCTTTGTGCAAAGTATCTCCTCTAAACTGATCTTACAACATTTTGCATAGCAATTAGCTACTAGCATGTGAATCATGTGACAGCCGAACTACAAACAAATTACAGCCTTAGGGGATGTTTGCCCCCAAGTACCCTGTGTTTACTGCCTGCAAGCTACCCTCCAGCACATACTGCCCACCACTGAACTGATTTATGGACTGTAACATAGTGGCCACTCGTGTGCACAAACACCAGCGTGCATTAATCAGGTATGTGTGGTTATGAATGTTACTCCATGCACGTTTGCTTGTGTTTGTGGTCAAGGAGACAGGACTTATTACTGAATGTCGATTTTTGCTTCTAAACTGCTGTTCCACATGTAATCAGGCTTGATGAGGTGTGACACATTCTGCATGACCCTGTGAAAGGTCATACGTAACAATGTTAGCAAACCACAAGACCTCTGAGTATCGGGAATAACAACCCATAAAGGGGACATTTTATGGCAGGCCAGGTCCACCTTCTATCTGCTATATCAGTGTTAAGCCTACTGTATAGTCCTTGAACCAGAACCCCTATTATCCCTCTAGCTAAGACATTGGGTGACATTGGGATGTGGTAAATTGTGGATTCCATACATTTCCGTTTTTTCCCCAACAGATCTCCCACATAGTGCACAAAGCCAAAGCAACATCACACATTTAAAATGGAAATATAGCACAGGATGTACATGCAAGCTCTTGACAAACTGGAAGCCTCCTCATACACTTTATGGAGACTTATCCATCCAGATTTGGCTGGGCATGGTCATTTATGAGGCAATTTAATCATCATAACATTCCTCTGCCTCTTATACTCCCTCCTCTCTCTTTTATTTTGTTATTACTTTCAGAGTTCCAAGCCAGCACATCAAATATTCAACATAATGGCCATCTGTACACTTTTCTCTCTTTATTTATGATTTATGTTTTTGTGAACAAGTACATTTTGTTCATTTTATGGTTGATTTGTAACTGCAAATGATTCTGATTGAAGACAAAAAATCTTCAGTCAAGCTAACGGATTTGTTGGGCTGTTGCTACTGTGAGCTAAATGCTACCACTAGCTTGGCAACATGCCCACAATATAAATGCTAAGGTAAGTTTAGCTAATGTGCACCAAAGCACAAAGTAAAAATCCCATTAGTTTTGCAGGTTATTAAAATAGTTTTGGAACAAGGAGAAAAGTGCTAAAACAGGGAGAGAACAGGATGCTTTCTGACATTATTGTGTGGACTATTGGAAAACAGGAAAAGGAAGCCGATTGGCTCTGTTATCATGAAGGAGGTTTAGATGAAACATACACACCCTCAAACTCTATAAACACAATGTTCCCATTTCACACAATGATGATGATAACCCCATTCAACGTATACCAGGACTGACACCGCCATATGTTTACAATGCGTTACATTCATTTTTTTGCCACATGGTGAAAAGCGAGACACAGACAAACAATGAGCTCACATGGATTAAATCCTCCCACTGGTCCCAGGCTTGTGATAGCTGCCCTCTCTCATGCCTGCCCTGGAGTATCTAATGGGTTTATCTCTTATTTATAAGACTTTGAGGTCAGCAGCAGTGAGACACAAGGACCCTTGGCCCTCCAGTTTCCATGACGGTAGAGGTGTGATAGAGTATACTTAACCTTTCTGAATCATACACCCTATTTGAATGAACTTTTGTTACTACAGTAAGTGGTTGGCTTATGTTCATTTCTCAATATGGCCACATGAGAACACCATGTGATCATCCATCAGTATATTGACACAAGGCTGATGTACCGTGTCCTCTATTAGAGGAGTGCGCAGATGTGTGTGCAGAGGAGAATCCGTCATGCTGTCCCCCTGCTGCCACTCGGTTTCACCCCAGAGGCTCCTGTGGCGTATGATGCTAATACATTTAGCAGAAATTGCATCAAGTAGGTCCATCGATTGTAAAGATGACATCATCCCCCCTCTCCTTGGCCTTTTATTACCCCGGCCGTGAAAGCAAAGTAGGAAAGAGAACTTTAACCTGGAGGGATCCTCTTTCAGAAAAAGCCTTTTTGTCAATGATCGTTATCACCTGTCTTCATTTTCTCCCTCAAACAACCACATATATGAGCACGCTGGCGAGCATCAACGTTTCCATATTAGTCTGCGAGACACAGGGTAGACAATCTATGAGACAATTACATTATAGCTATAAGCGTGCGGAAAAGCTTCTCACACATTTAGGCTGAGCTAATGAATATGAGCCTACGGGTGTGTGTTGGAAAGAGATTGGTTGGTAAATGTTCTTGTTCCATAAGAAGTTTGGCAACATATGGACATTTAGAGCTAATTGGTTTTGAGCACTAATGAAAGAAGGGTGCTTTGAAGGGTTGTACGGCTCTCTGGCTGCTTGGAGAATTAGCAAAAATATTCTCCTTGGGCTTTAGGCCTCGACTCAAGAACCAATTTTACTTTTTTTATTATAGAAACTTAATGAAATTATTAAAAAGTAGCGATTAAAATGTGGAATTTCTCATTAGTGTACCCGTTGGTTAGAAAGACACATGTAAAGAGTGGTAAGCTAAATAAAGTATGTGCATGTGTGCAAGTGAGAAATGACAGCCTGCAATTTTTCAGTAGATTATATTACCATTGCTATATTCTCTCTATCCATCTGTTACTCAGTGTGGTTGCGTTCTTGTTGTGTATTTGTGTGTGTGTGTGTGTGTGTGTGTGTGTGTGTGTGTGTGTGTGTGTGTGTGTGTGTGTGTGTGTGTGTGTGTGTGTGTGTGTGTGTGTGTGTGCTGGGTGACTCATACATGAGGAGCGTACCCTGTTCTATTTCCATGAATCCAGGGCTCATATACCCTCCGTGCACAGGGGAGCTGGTGAGATCTTCTGGAAAAATGTGAACGACCACCTGCAACCTGCAGATACACATCAAAGATTTGATCCGCAACACTCACAACACTTCAGGTTGTGGGTTAAGGTGTAAAGGAGGATTTTTGAGAAAAAAGTGAAATACACAGTTTAGGACCCATTTATGTCCACTAAAACAACATGGAAACATCAATAATCCTACATTAGCATTAGCAGTGTTGTATTTAAAGAAGACATATTATGCTCATTTTCAGGTTCACATTTGTATTTTGTGCCTTTACTCTGACATGTTTCCATTCTTTAATGTTCTAAAAGCTCTTTATTTTATACTGCCTGTGTTGCAGCACCTCTTTTCACCCTCTGCCTGAAACCAGAGCCCAGTCTGCTCTGATCGGTTGGATGCTGGGCTCTGTTGTGATTGGTCAACTGCTAAGAGATGCCACGTACAATGTGTTGGATTGCTAGCCAATAAAAGCGCCAGTGTTACATAGTGATGTCAATAGGTTATGGAAATAAACAAAGGACTAGGATAGAGGCGTTTCAGGCAGGGGGGAGGAGTGTGTGGGAGAGGAAATTGGGGACCATTTACATGCACAAAAATCTATATAACACACTACAAGAAAGGGAAACTCCAAAAAGCATTATAGGACCCCTTTAACACATAGCTTTGAAAGTCGATTGAGTCTTCTCATCTGACCCTGGGCCATAAAGCTTATTTCTCAAACGATGTCTTTAATCAAAAAAACACAAAGCAGCTTATGGACTTTTTTAGGTCCTAATGTCCACTTACAAGATAAGTCTCAGTAAAAATTGTGAAAACAGCAGTTTAAGGGTACTTTGCCATAAAAGGACACCTGAGACAACAACACAGGGCAGTTGTTAATAATTGTGAAAAATATGTCTGGCTGAATGTATACGTATACTTTTTTGTGTGTTCCTTTGCATTACGTGTTTGCACCAATTTGTATGCAGCTGTGATTCTTATCTGTGTGCACTCTGGAAAATTGACTTTTGTGTGTGTGTGTGTGTGTGTGTGTGTGTGTGTGTGTGTGTGTGTGTGTGTGTGTGTGTGTGTGTGTGTGTGTGTGTGTGTGTGTGTGTGTGTGTGTGTAGGTAGGTATTTGAAGTGGAAATCCCTTTTATAAAAGCCTCCAGGACAGTAGGATTGAATGTAAGTCTATGTGTGTTTACCCATACTGATCCTTTAGATTAAAAAGCTCTGACCATTCATCTCTCTGTCATTTATATCAAATATAACAGAGACACACAATCCCTCCTCTCTGTGCTTTCCCATATGTCCGTTAACGTTGCTGGGGTCAATATTTGTTTCTCTGCCCACCTTCTTTCACTTCCCCCGTTTATTAATCTCCTGTCCTTTAAAATATATGACATTTAATTAGAAATGGATTAAGAATGCAGGTTCTGACTGGAGTATAGGGGAAGAAAACAAAATAGATCGAGGGCATCAAACATTCCGGGACAAGACGAATGGGGCTCCTGTAGGTTGGTTCCATTAAAGTCTAATGCAGACAAATTATGAAGAAAGATTGATTAACTTTGGTCTGAAAAGCAGTCAGAGGAAATTCAATGGAGCCAGATGATTTCTTCAAAGGCTCACAGTGAGACAAAGGCCTGTGTAATACTCTGGGTCCTCCTGTGGTAGAATTACTGCCTGCTTCAAATGTTCTTGAGGAGCCATCATCTTGTTCTTCTTTTCATTTCCTCGTTTCTCCTCCCTGATGCTGAATAAGAATTCCCATTCAAAGTAGGTCAGCGCCCCTCTCCCTCCTTCTGTTCCCTGTTGTCTCTCTTCCTCTCTGTTTCCCCGGCACAGTTCCCTGTGTAATCCCTATCCAAAGCGCTTCTGTAAAAAAGAAAAAGAAAGCTATAGACTCGGGTGCTTTGATTCTGCTTTCTCCGCTTCAAGCTAATTTCTTCTTTCCCTTTGTGGCTTTCAGTCCTCCTCTTGATGTCTACTTTGATTTTCATATCTCCCTGAAACCTCTCTTTTTCTTCCCCTCTCTTGTCGGACAACTGTTTCCCCTCTTTACCCTTTCCTTGGGCTATTTATCACTGTCCCTGCACGCCTTTCCAGAGCTACTGAAATTATACATCAAGGCTGACCCCAGCCTCCATGTCTCTGATAGCTCTTATACAGCAGTTCAGACAGTTTAGCTAATGTTCTTATTAATGGGGGTTCTGAAGGACACTTGGATAGGACAGATTGCTGGTGCAGTGATTGAGAGTGAGATCATAGTTATGGGGCTATGTTTCTAGTCAATAGGCCATCTTGTCATCCAAAGCATATATCAACACTGTGTATAACTTGATGAGTCTTGCAACTTTCACAGTGACCAGGGCCACCTCAAGGCCAGTTTTGGGCAGTAACAGCAAAATAATGTTGTTGTGATGCTCCGCAGGGACTTTTAGAAGACAGCCAAGGCAGCTGTTTACCCCCATTTCTAGCGCTTAGCTAAGCTAACTGCCTATAGTTTCATAGGAACTACCAGACTTGTGCTATCAATCTTCCCATCCTACAAAAAAACGAATATTTGTATTTTGAGGATGTTTTACTCCCAACTTCTCAAATACGAGCTTGTGTCAGTGGACAACAAACGCTCTATTCCCCTATTTAATGTCAGTTTTGCATGTGCAGGGCCGCTCTAGTGAGCATTGTCATCATGACGGGAGTAGGTTAATGGTAGGCAGAGGTCGCGTTAACCGAATATTTTCCGTCTATGACGGATTCTTTTTAACAATGACGGAAAAATCTGAAAGCAGTCCGTCATTTTGACAGATTACAACAAACTCAGAACAGCGCCAAAAGCTTCCCCGCAGCGAGGCTCCGGTGTTATGCCGTGTTATGCATGACAAAAATGAAATTATATCGTTTCCAAACGTAACTTTGCCGTACAAATCATTGATATGTCTGTGAGTTTTAGCTTTACGCTGTGGCACGCTCCCGTGAGGTGCAGTGGGCATGCACAACAACACGGCATAACACCGGCGCTAACAGTTCACGAGCATCCAGGAAATTGACCCAGAGACTATGTGCCGTGTGAAACTAAACATTACATAAATTAATCTACGTAGTGTCATTTCCCTTTGTTAATCACTTACAAATGTAAACCTGAACAATGATTTTTCACTTAACTTAACCAAGTAGGCTAGTTTTGCTTGATAATGAATTAGTTATTGTCTGTCTCCCTCTCCCCGTCTTTAATTGTTCCAATCAAAGCCCTCTGCAAGCACTGGAGGAAGAGAA
Organism: Notothenia coriiceps; assembly: GCF_000735185.1. Classification (NCBI taxonomy): domain Eukaryota; kingdom Metazoa; phylum Chordata; class Actinopteri; order Perciformes; family Nototheniidae; genus Notothenia; species Notothenia coriiceps. The sequence goes on along the minus strand of NW_011370913.1, from coordinate 52,086 downwards.
TGTATATATAAAAGCTTTACAGGCTGCTGCCCGATAATCCATTTTAATTACCAAGAACAAAAGCAAAACAGTCACTTGAAGGTGACGCTGGGACATTCTTCAAAGGGCCTGTTGCCATGGCAATAGCCATTTGAACAGGACAGACCCCTGTGGCACACATCAGCTTGTGCATGGTGATTCTCTGCCCTAGTCGTGGGAGTGCTTTAGAGCTAAATAGATGCCGTCAAATTCTGAGGCCAATGTAAGAGAACAGTATTAAATGTACTTCGATGTTTAACTTAGACTCTGGAGTATCATGTACAATAGCTTTAAAATATCCATTGAGCACTGAAAATGCATTTGTTCTATTGTTAATGTGACAGTTCTTTCTTCAGGGCCCTCTCTTTGATGGTGGGCACACATTTCAGTGTTCCCTGAAGGCAGCAGCACTCACAAACTGAGCTTTATCTTCTACAAACACAAGCTGCCGTTTCTCTCTCCCACTGCCCTTTGGTTGGATTTCTTTGGCTGGCCAGACAGCAAATTAGACCGCTGCTAATGAAGGGTTGCGTGTGGTAACGCGCATAGGTCTTATCATGCTCCTTTTATTATTATATAATCTGTATCCTGGGGGGGGTGCAACGGTGGCCAGTGCCCCGTAACAATGAGCTTTGACCCGCCTATGTCTGTATAAAAGACATCAAAAAGTGCATTTTGCATGATAGGTCCCCTTTAAGTTGTTTCTTTTTCTTTATTGGTCATTCCAGTGAAACTAAATGATACTGAATTGCTGGACCTTTGAACCTCTGGATTTTCCCACAGTTAAACATTCATTACAACCAGATGAAAGGTGCTTGTTTTTACAATGTATCACAATGCCACAAAATTGCAGCAATGTGTCATAATGTATTGTTTTATAGAGTCAAATAAGTCCACAGGGGTCAGAAGAACACATGATGAACTTTGATATTTAGGAATGGCAACATTTTTGAGCTACTCATAGGGATACCATTGTTCTCATGTTTTACAGTATACAGAATTCGACCAAAAATGATTTATCAGGGACATTTCTCAGAAATAAGAATTGTACCTTATATATAATACAACATGACAATTACTTGGATGTCTTACTGTAATACAATTATTTATTTAATTTCTTGACTATTTTTTCTTAGTATTAGAAAACAGTAAAGTGTTGGCAGCGGACTTTAATGTTTATCATCTATCTGAAACATAATGAATTAAACAATTAATTCTCAAATTCCAGGACATTCCTTTCATAGTCTTCAAAGATTATTTTTGCATGGCAGTTAACCTGGCCTTGTGGGAAAAATGTCAGATTTGAAACTTCTTTCCAGTGAAAGAGTTTGTGTTTGCGTGAGTGAAAATATTTAAACACTTGATTTCCCACAATCAAAGAGCTTCTTGAGAGGAGGCACTGGAATGCCTCAGCCAATTACAATCAGCTGTCTGTCTTTTTCTCCACTTTAATCATCCACTTTTTGACACAAAAACACACATGTGCCCCCTCACACTGACACAAACCCACACTCCCATTAGGGACAGCATGAAGTTTGCTTGTGAAAGTCTAATTTTGGTCATTTCAGTTCTACTTACTGATACAAAACCCAAGTCACACAGTATGCTAATCTTCAAATAACAGATTTGTTGTACGAGAAGGGGGCATTTTACGCTCCACTAACCTGTTCCTGCCTTTACTTAATACCTCGTGGTCGGAAATACCCACATAAATACAGAGGGCTCAGTGCTGGCTGGACGCAGGAACAAGGAACTCTGTTTTAGTCTAGACTGACGTTGTGTCTGGTTGCCGTGGCACGTGTGTTTATAGGCTGCATATTAACCTCTGCGCAGGTGAGATTTTGCACGCAGCAAACTAAAGTTGGTGGAGGCAGTCATTATTTCTAACCTGTCCTCACTGGTCATCAGCACAACCAATGACAATGACAAAGCTTTATAAGCCACTAAACCATGACTAGACACTAACACGGTCATGTATTATAGTGCTTGAATTCATGAAGACAATAACTGCACGCTTATTATGAGAACAAGGCTCTGAGATCATCGTTTTTAGAGAATAATGTGAGGTGAACAGGACACAGGCTGTTTAGAAAGGGGTCATTCTAGGATTTAAGTCTAATCAGATCTTAGTGTTAAGGTTTTTAATGTGTGTGTTTTTGGTCAGTCAGAGAGTCTCACACACTCAGGCAAAGCAACCAAACCTTTAACCCCTATAATGATGAATGTAGGGACATGAAGACACAGTACAGAAACAAACATACACCAGATATTATTATATTTGGTGTGTGTTTCAAGTTTGACTTAATCCAATCTAAATGAAGTTGACATGAAATAAAACATTTCAAACTCTTCAACTAGAGTTTGTGATTGTTGGAACAGTGAAAAGAGAGTCAGAGACGGTTTCAATGTTTGTTTTGTCTATGGTGTTTTTTGTACAGTATCCAGTACATTTCTCACAAAAAATAATAAACAAATATGTATAAGTGTGTGTGTGTTGTCTAGTAGGAAGAGGACTCTCCAAACATGCAAAGGACCTAACAAACTCCTACAGTCTCCCTGTGTCAGCTGGACATTCTGGAAATGTTTCCCTACAGGGTTAGAGATGATCAGGTAATGCAAATGATGCATGTCGACAAGCTGGACAGAAATACGAGGAAACGCAGGACAGCTGCTGTAATAGAGAGCACTATGTCTGCCAGACATTAACCTATGTGTCAAACTGCACTGTGCCCGCTTGTATTTATAACTCTACTATCATTTTTATTGCGTGTGTTATCCAAAATTACCAGGCTATAATGTCTCCCTCCTGCTGTCCTACTTTGCCTTCATTACTATTACATTGCCAACAGGAAGGTTTATCATGCCTTTTGTCAATTGACTGATTATATTGAGTGTCCCAATAACACAAAATAAAATAAACACCCCTTGTCTTTTGTGTTGTGCAGCTTTTCTGATTGCCCACCAATAACAGTGGCCTGTTCAGATACCATCAGTACATTCCCACGGTGTGAATACGTCCTGCCTCCCGTGGCGTGCAGCATGCCAACACTTGATCAACAGCCTTGCCGCTGGGAGTAAAGGAGCACATTAACTCCTTCTGTCCCCTTCCAGCTAAGTGGAACCATCGCTGAGGGGTGTACAAATTGCAGCCAGAATCTAATTTCAGATGAACACACATCTTAGGTCCTCTAAAGCAGCAAAAAAAAACAATCTGAAGAAACATGATGACTTGAACTTGCCGTTCGGCTTGGCCCATCAAAGTGGTGCATGCTGGGTAACAGCTCAGAGGAGAGTGGATAGAGTCTCAACCCAAAGCAGGAAGAGTCCTTTTATGTTGGAAGATGCACAGATCAAAACAAATACAACTTCACATCAGCCCTTTTGTTATACCAAACTAATACTTAGAGGCAAATCAATTGTAATTTCTATTTAAAAAGGCGCCTTTCCCCCTTCTTTTTCTCCTTTACTTCCGGCACCCTTGCTCGGACTGGATCCATCGTTGAACTTGCCATTCATTTTGATCTCATCAACACGTCTGTACAGTTTTGTGTGTGATAGTATTGCATTGACAAAATCTGTCCACAGGTAAACACAAATATAAACACTTGACAATGTACTCAAAACCTTTCTAGTTCTTGCAGGTGTCTCCATCATGTTGCCATGATGAAAGAAACAGACTCACAAGCTGCAATTAATTCCAGAGTTGCTGTCATGGCCCAACACATTGAAGATCAGGCTGATGGAAATATCATTATTTTCCCTCTCATAAACCCATTTAGAGGTGAACATTGTTTAGTTTACACTTTACAATCCAAGTGGTTAGATATTCATTTTCATACTTTTGTGGCGTCAAGAAATTGTTACAGCACGCACAGTATCTCACCAACAACACTGCGTAAAGACACACGCCGCTCGCAAATACGCACTAACAAACAGCAACATACAAAATGATATAAGCAACCAAGTATTGTGTGCGCGGTGACACAAACACCGGTTAACAACTGCAAATACGCACAAACTGCAACATACAAACACAACCTTTGCAACCACGCATTGTGTGCGCGGCAGAACAGACAACAAACAAAAGCATGCGTGGAGGCACACCTAAAATCAACTTGGCTAGGGCCTTACACTTGGCCAACCATAGCAGCAAACACATGTCCACAACACAGAGCGACAGCACATTAAGCAGCAGAGGATTTCATTAATATGAATGCAGTTTAACCGCCGATTGATGTTGATCATTTTCTGGTGTTTATATATTTCTAAAGCAGAATAGCCAGCCAGAATACAAACTCTGAATATCTCCACAATATATTGTAATGCTTGCGTGATGTGTTCTGAATAGTGATTGGTCAAAATGTGGGCAAATCACAAATAGTCTAACAAGTAATTGACGCATGTACGGTACAGTTTTGGGGATTTGACTAAGTATCTAACAACATTTAGATTGTAGCATAAAAGGGCAACATTAAGAAATAAAACAGATATTTGTAAAAAACATTTTATTTGGGGGAATTTAAGGCAAGGCAAGTTTATTTATATAGCACCTTTCAACACAAGGAAATTCAAGGTGCTTTGCCTTAAAGATGTCAAATGGGAGGGCCTGGCTCTACCCAGAGGTGTAAAGTAACTATGTACCTAAGTACTGTACTAAAGTACTATTTTGAGGTACTTACTTGAGTATTTTCCATTTAATGCTACTTTTACTCAGCTACATTTTAGAAGCCAATATTTTACTCCATTATCAGACAGCTTTAGTTACTTTACAGATTCAGATTATTAGCTAATACAAAATAAATCCATTATTAAATATACATTACATATACTTATAGGTTAGGATATCCAGCAACAATACATAGATTAGATAACAAAATATATTTACCAGTTGTTATAGACACATTAATGCATACATAATCATAATCTAGTAATTCAATATAATATTATGAAATTAAGCATAACAAGTACTTTTACTTTTGGTACTTAAGTATATGTTGGTTCCGATACTTTTATACTTTCACTTAAGTAAGATTTTCAATGCAGGAGTTTTATTAGTATTTTTCAAAATGTAATATTGCTACTTTTACTTTTATTTGAGTACTTCTTCCACCTCTGGCTTTTCCTGAGATCCACGGTGACTAAGAACATTTTGTAAATGCCTTTCAGGACATATTTAAAGGTGTTGTTATTTACTGCAGGAAGGTCTCAGAGGTGATCAAAGGTTATTGCATTTATTTAGCTGTTTTTACAATTGCCAAATTGCAGCCAAATACCATCTCCAGCGCCTCTGACTCAAGGCCACACAGCTGTCTCCCGGACACTAATTCAGCTGTCTCACTAATTTTTCAATGACACCGGGTCCTTCTCAATGTTACACAATCTTCTTCTCCCGCTCCTCCTTAAAGAACAAATTGACCTGAGCGTGGAGACACAACGCACAAGGCTGTTGCCTGCTGGGTAATGACACCACTCCAATACTCTTGTCAATGTACAATTGGGAGGGAGCAGAGAGGCTGTGACATTCACACTTCCTCCGCTCATTTCCTCTCTCATCCAGCCGGACATTTCCCTCCAGCATTTTGTCTCTCGATCTAGATATTGTCTCTCCATTTGTCACTTTCCGCCACCTCGTCTTGTTTATTTTCTCCCATTTCCCCTCTTCCTGCCATTTCCTTTATTTTCTGCCTCACACCCGCCTTCCTCTCTGCCGCCTCCACCTGTACCCACCTCCTGAAACCCTGACAGTAGAGACAAGAGCTGCAGAGGGCCAATTTCCTGAGTGCTGCTCACCACTGGCACTCGTTTAATTACTACAGAGACAGAGGCTGGAGGCAGGGCCTGTCAGAGCCTGAGCCTGGATCAGTGTGGTCCCTCACAGCGCCTGCTCTCCTGGGGGGTGGTGATGGCGGGGGGGGGAGGTACCTGTCATATTCTATAGCTGCTATAGAGGCACGAGCTGACAACTACAGATTATCTTCCTTTGTTGCAGTCCTGAGAGGCTTGGCAGCCATATGGCCAGAATACAGGATTCTTTTCTTTCTTTTAGCACACTCACACACACCTGAACCTTTTTCGTGAGGCATCCAAGGGGATTAAAAACGGTGTCAAAGAGGAAGTGGAATGTGTCTCAGTGGGAGCAGTGGCAGTGTTTAGCATCACAATGTGTTGGTAATTAATTCCCCAAAGGCTCTGGATTCATGTGTATCTCCAATTTACTCACATCAAGACATGTTATTATTATTAGATAGATTACCGCCCAGTGTGTTTGATTTTTCAGTTTTCAGGTCTTACATTCAGTTTAATATCAACATTTGACTGTATTGGACACCTATGAAACATCTTACCTTAGCTTTAGCCCTATGCAGTTTTAAAGTAATAGCATATCAATGTTAGCATTTAGCTTTTAACAATTATAACCTTTAACAAAAACATGACATATTATTAATTTCGCTTCACATACAGCAAGTAACAGATTATTTTGTGTGTGGGCCCCCGCAGGACAATGTTTGCAAAAGAAACTAAACCATTCATTTAGGATAAAACATGAAAGTGGGGATATGAGATTAAGCAAATGAAAAATGAGAAGAAGAAAAAAGCTGAACAGACAGAGAAGCTTATTGAAAATTGGTTGTAGGGATTTTTAGGATTTGTTATTCCACCTTTAGTCTCAGGGGCCGCGTGTCAGTGGTGGTAATGGCACCACATCCCCACATGATGACATGCGCTCCTCTGTGTGGTGTCATTTGTCCTCCCTCAGGAAGGCTCTTTCTGAATGCTCCCGTGTGTTTCAGCCTTGACTTCTCAGCCGTTTCTGATGTTTGGATTTAACCCATTCTGAGGATGGGAGCACGTTTTGTGGACATCACCATGGCAACTGCACATGTTCCCTTTGAAAACCCTTACAAAGCAGTTTGTCTCCTCTTTTTAAAACATAAATACAATAACGCATCTTTTTAAAGCTTGCATAGGTTAATCAGCGCTTTGACAGAGAAACTGAAACCCCGCTGTGTCTCCTTTTCCTTCAAACTCATTCACCTGACACCAGAGTGGCCTGTTTTTCTTAAACATGTCAGGTTTGGATCCAGCCTGTCAACTCTTCACTGGATCCTGTCTGTGATGTTTCATGCTCGATGCTCCGCAGGCCATGAGAAATACGACAGGTTGAAGAAAGGTGGGCGTCAGTAACGCCTTCTCTGCAGACGTACACACAGACCCGCACACACACACACACACACACACACACACACACACACACACACACACACACACACACACACACACACACACACACACACACACACACACACGCACACACACCTCAGAGGTCCTGTTGGGCCATGTCCCAGCTCAACATTTCCAGACATAACTCACCAGCATAGCAACATGTCAACTACAGGAACACAGGTTAATATTGGGTTGGAGTTCAAGAACCCTTTTTCCACACACATGCTACTTGACAACACAGATGTATTCGTCTCCCAGAATTCTCTTCCCTCCTTTCAGGTGTTAAGATCACAGTGTGGTGAACAGCAGAGAATATTAAGTGACATTTGAGCTGAATGGGTTCATTTTTGTTCAACCCCCACTTTAACCCCAGCCTTTACACAGACTTCCTGTCTGTCTGGTGAGTCCTCAACATGCCCCGGCATGTCCCCTGACTTTCAGTCAACCAGACTATCCTTATGGTAAAGTGGGATCTGTGGAGTTTGTTGCCACAATAAGATAGAGCATATATTTTTACATGGCAGAGAACCCCCATGTATGCTAATAGTAGATGTCAGGTAAACAACAAATACATCATCTTTCTTTTTATTACCTTACTCTCCTTTCTGTAGTTTTTAGGAAACTCAAATGGGAGAAAAAAGTCATGGCAACGTGTTGGGAACTATTTTCAGCTTCAAATTAATACACATTAGTTGCACTGGTATCCTAATTATTTACAACACTGTATACATTCATTCGTTTTTTGTGGGATTTGTTGACAGAAGGAAAAATATAACCTTTATTTAGGTGGGAGAGTAAGAAGTGATTAAATGGTTAAAACAGGGGGAGTAACAGATACAGTAAATACTGGTTGTCTTCATCCTGACGAGAGGCTTTGACAAACCAGCACACACAGATTTCTGTGCATGAATACTGTAACACCACAACACTACATTTATCTCAAGATGCTTACGTTGCAGGAGCAGCTGCAACTTTGGCGTTCCAGTTAAATCAGGTATATCTGCCTTTTATCACGCCTCCATGCTGACGTCTGTGCTTTGACTTTCTCCATCCAGGTTAGTGTTTGCCTGTCTCAGCTAGCTGGCAAAAACATTGAGGTAATACCACGATCAATACCTGGTATTTTTTCACACGTTATTAGTCAGAGTGCTCTCTGAAATGCTGTGACAGGCACCGGCTGGATTAACAGCACAAAAGGGTCAAAAAGGTCCATAAGGCAAACGTATGCAGCTTTAATTATAAGCTGGCACTAATTGTAGGTGAGCAAAGATACACTTCTCACTGTCAGGGTTTTTACTCCTTATTTCATTTATTGGGCAAACAGTGGAACTAAATATCATACATGAGGAGCTTTCAGTGTATTTCACTTTATTTGATTAACTTGGTGTATTATCTATAATTTTGTACATCAATAGAATTGTTCAAAGGATACATTTTTTAAATTCTATTTTCTGTTCAAAGGATTATATTTGTGCCATCTCATGACCTATCCCTCGTCATGGAATTGTGCAAAAATCAGTGTTATAAAACAGGTAACCGCTCCAGTGTCATGAATCAGTCAATGCCAAAATAAACAATAATGATAATGAATCACAATCATCCACTGCTTACCAAACAATGTCTCCTTATTTAACTCCCATGCATTCACTCAGCAGTCTCTTTATTAAAAGTATCTGTTTTAAACAACTCTTTTTTTATAATTAGTTCAATGTGAAACATCACACAAGGTGGCAGGGCCCTGACCAATTTGCTGCCCTAGGCAAGATTTTAGCTGGCGTCTCCCCCCCAAATGCAAACACTCACTATGACTCGCGCATGCATGCACGGTTGTGGCACGACCACCAAAACAGAAAGATATGGTATCTGGTATATGATATTAGTATCCTATCCATTTGAACATGATTTAAGTGGGGGGTGGACCTAACCTCCTCTAGGGGGGTCCGTGGGCATGCTCCCGCGGAAGATTTTTTTTTTAAATATTGAAGTTAAAAGCATTAATCTGGTGCACTTTGAGAGCAACATTAAGAGATCTATGGATACATCTTTCAACACCCATATGAAACAGAACTGTAAGCAGATTTTCTTTTTATTTATGGTTATTTTACAAATCACTCCCCTTTTATAAGAGAATAGATGAAAATCTATTCTCTTATTTTTGTATAACTATAATGATCATATAGAGGTGTGCCTTTACCTCACTGAGCTGAGGTTATCAGAGCCTCTCAGTCTTTCAGGAGAGAGCTCTCTAAAGCTCTCCCCCCCCCGCGGCGGCTTACACAGTAAATTCCAATGTTAATAAAAGCTGAATACGTTTTTTGGGAGTTTGATTTATTTTAAATGAACACATACAAAATTAAAACCTATAATTGAACACTAAAACCATTATTTAAAAAAAAAGAACTATTTCACATAAACCTCTGGTTTTTACTGGGGCTGGGGCGGTTCAACTTGATTTTGGGGGGGGTGCGCCATAGTTTATGGACGCTGTACGCAATATAGGCGTAGTTCTGTTAGTATAAGATAATAAGATGTACTTTGTTGATCCAAAATCGGGAAATTGTGTTGTTATGAAATAATTTTATTTTTTATTTTTTTTTATTTCTAACTTTTTTCAATTTTAGCATTCGCCTATACTGCCTATGCCAAGGGCCGGCCCTGCAAGGGGGCATAACTTAAAAGGTTTAAAACAAGTTTAAAATAGGTTTGGTGTTTGAGGGTGTGACAAGGGAACAGAAATAAATATAATTAAACTAAATAAATAAGTATATATTTGATAAAAACAAAAAGGGTACTGAGGTGAACTCTTCTTGTTGTAGATTCTAGATAGACTTCCAAATGACAGCGTTGGATGATTGTCATGGGAAACATACAAGTGCCCTGTATGACTGATACTGTCTTCAAGGATGAGTGTATGTATCTTCCGGACACACTTGACCTTCTTGACGGCAGCGGTGCACGGATACAGCGTGGACAATCCAACAAACTCAAACCTTTGCGTCACATTAGGCGCTTTCACACCGCAGTATTTTTCCCACAATGGTTCATCAGAACTTAGTTCATGAGAACTCTTTAGGTCTCATGAACTAAGTACAGATCGCGTTCACACCGGAATAAGTCCCTGAGGGAGGATTAGGCGAATGAAGCCGCTGTCATCACTTCTTCTTCTTCTGCTTTGGGTTTACTGGCAGGCCGCAAACAACTTCACGGCGTATACTGCCGCCCAAAATCCCCGGCCGGAAGTCCCCGGAGTTAGGGACTAGCTTCAGTAGAAGCTGCTGGGACTCCCAGCAGCTTCTAAAAAAGGTTCTGATGAACTAATTTTAGTTCCGGCTCTTTTTGGTGTGAACGCGACAAATGAAGTACCTCAGCTCCTGCTCACGACAGTCCCTATAGCATGTTTGGAGTCTCTGCTGTGCTTTCATCTGTGCAGAACTGAACGAGAGTGCTTTGGGTTCCTCTCCTCTGCACTTATGGCCCTGTGAAACTATAGCTTGTGGCATGAATAGCAGCCGGGGGTGAAAGGACAGCTTGCATGGGTCCAGACTGGATCTGATCCCAGGCTGTTTAAAGGGTGAGTCATGTTGCGGGTTAGCACCGTCACTGACTCTCACCCACACCACTCCTGCTTTCTCTTTCTGTCTCTCTTTATAATGTGGAGCTCTGAGAGACAGATGACCAAGTTGAGACACAGTAAACTGACTGGAGTCAATGATAAAACCTGTGTGTGTCTACATGTGTTCCCTCTTATCTACCTGAATGATAATCATTGCTTATCATTCAGGTAGATAAGAGGGAACAGGAATTGTTTAACATCATTTCGAGGATGGACTTTACTCTCATGTATAAACGCTTGGCTATTCCAGCCAGCTAGATAAGCTTAAATAGCCATAACAGTATTTTATTTGAATGTTTTCCAAAACTGGTCATTTAAAAGAGTTGTTGTTCTATTTAGCTACCTATTTAGCATTAGTGGAAACATTTTAGCACTAAGGGGACCTAGACACATTTTTAATAGCGGTAGCTCACTCCATAGGGACTCTTCCATCTGTGACGCATGTGTATAGGTCCTGTTTTGCATGTGTGTATTGGAGCATCTGTGTGTGGATACATATAGAACAGTGTGAAAAATGTTTAACACATTGCAGGAATGATAAAGTAGGCTATATCTTCTTAGTCATAGTAATATAAGCGGTTGTAAAATATGTTTACAACTTCAATACTTAAAGTTTTCCACGTTGACACGGGACTTTATCTGTGTCTTTTTCAGCCAAAAATAAATAAATAACAGCCTCTTTTCAACCAATCAGGGTGCAATATTATTTTAGGGCACAATTTAATACAATGTGTCTTTAATTACAAGCTGAGTCGCAGGATGCTACAGTCTAGTTCCCAAATAGCAGACTTACAGTGTATGAAGACTGTCCCAGATAAAGTGAGAAGAACATGTATGTAATATTCATTGAAATGTTGCATATTTATATCTCACACAAACGTGCTGCTGTCAGACACTATGCTATGTGGGCTGTCTGCGTGTCAGTGTGTGTGTGTGAGAGAGAGAGAGAGAGAGAGAGTGCAAAATGAGTCAGCCGTCAGGCATGAAACTTTGCAATTTCAGGAAAAGTCAGTGAGTGCAAAAAGACAGCAACGTGCCACATGCAATATGCCACACACACACTAGCCAGTTGGCATGTGTGTTATCTTTGCAGTGACAATCTACACACAACATACACAGTTTACAGAAATTATACAACATCTCACGTGGGTTACATCTGTTTAAAGGCTCAAAGGATTTGGCACAAGACAGAAGATGTCACAGACGGCGGTGCTAGCTTTGAGCTAAATGCTAATGTTAGCAAGCCAACATGCTTCAAATGACATGCCGCAGCTCAGCAGATATAACGTTTACCATGTTTCGCTTAATGGGGAACCCAATACCAGATTTTCAAGATCATCATGGACAAAATAATTCACGATAAAGATAATATCGTACAATTTTAGTAACATTTTAAGTGAAAAACATCAGTCGAATCCATCTTTAACCTTTTGTTCCTTTGCTTTCAAATAAATGACACTCAAAATACTGGTGGAGGAGATTGGAGAGTGAGTTTGTAACCAAAACTGGACAAAGGTGTACAAATGGAACACTTACGCTAATGGATAGTGAAAAGATAAGCAGATTTACTGATGAAACATGTTTCTAAGGTTTTTTTTGTACTCTGGATCACCATTTGATTGTATTGTAAGTTCTTACAATGCCTGCTGTACACAGATTTCAGAGATACCTTTCAAGGCTTCAGGCGGTGAGTATTTGATCCTCAGCAGATTGAATTCTGGTGGAGTATTTAAGGGCACCATGTATAGTGCCTCGGTCTAGTTTTGATGATTCAGGAGAAATAAGGCCTGAATATCCTTACAAGGCAGTGCAGGTCATCCCAAATAGGTTATGCGAGGCTAAGGTGTGTCTTACAGGATATCACGCTCCTGCAGCTTAAAGGGGGAACACGATTGTGACATTTTGAGGGTAGAATGTACAATAACAACTGGTAGGATAGTTATTACAGTGTGAATCATGACACGCTTATACTGTATTTAAAGATTGAGAAATATTTTGGAGTTTCAATGACAGATGTGTCACTTCACAGTCTAATTCAGTTTTACCTGTGATTTAGGTGTAGAAGGGAGCCTTGGAGAATCAGTTTTCCAAACTGGACATGACTGGTCATGGCAGGCCCTTCACTATCTCAAATGTCAATGCTATAAATACACACAGTGGCATACACGCACATATACAGGGTTTATATTGTTTAACTCATGGTGGTGTAAAGTCACAAAGTGTACAGATCCTCTATTCTTGTCTTTGGCTTCAAAATACTGACTGACTGAATTACTTGGAATGGAGCGCTTCAGTTATGACTGGTAAAAGGAATAATTTGTACATCAACGTGTACAGCTACGGAACATTTTAAGCCTACCAGCTTAAAGCCGATGCATGCGGCACATTTTGTCTTGCCAAGCACAGAGCATGAATAACTCAAGACGTGCTGGAGAGCGATGAGTGTGAAGAGAATAATGGTAAAACAAAACTGCGNCAATATTTCATTGCACAACAGTTGTTGGGAGGCTGGCTCTTTAACACGAGCCATGTGAGCATGAACCCAGAATATGAATGGAGTGCAGGATGCACGCAGAAAATGACGTACGCTTAATTAAATACTGAAACATAACCTAATCTTCCATTTTAGTACGCCGGGATGAGTCATAGATGCTGATAAGCTGATTGAGTGATTAAGACTGACTTCTATTATCTGAAATGAGGATGATAGAGGGATGCTAGTGTTAGATACAACGAGTGTGGAATAAATGTGTAAGCAATAGTGGAAATCTGAGCATGCCGCTATGGCGGATGATCTCGTGCAGGGAAGAGTCGCTACTGAAGAGAGTGGCTCGAGACTGCGACTCACTTAACCTGTGANACAAACTGCAGAAAACGTTAGCTGCTAACTGTTGTTAGCTAAGACAGCTAAGTTAATGTTAACGTAACCTTAAGTTTGCAACAAGGCTATTGTTACGAGCTAGCTGTCTTAGCTAACAACAGTTAGCAGCTAACGTTTTCTGCAGTTTGTGTTCGCCCCTAGAAAAACGTGATGTAGTTATTTAAAGAGCCTGTGACACGAACCCAACAACTGTTGTGCAATGAGATAGTGGGCTACTTGTAATCTCGAACCGTCAGTTTAAAAAAGAAAAAGCGATACCGCTCCGATAAATATCAATAATTTCGAACATCGCGGGAAAATTCCTTCGACTCATTTTGAGGTTTTGGGGGAAGCCGGAGGTGACGTCAATGCGGGAACGCTTCACTGTGCGGCGAGAGAGCCAAACACGGACAAAGTGTGTTGTCATGCGTAGAAATGGTGAATTACTGAGTTTAGGCACGTTAATAACGTTTTAATGAAGTTGACTACAGTATGTTCATATTTGTCAGTGCTTTCATATCAATTCGGTGAACATAAACATAAATGATCGTGGTGAAGATGATGATTAAATTAGGATTAAATATCGGGAGTGAGAGCTGCTGAATTTCCTCGCGTCGGATGTGAAATAAAAACAAATCGATTATTTTTGTAGTTGTAAACTCAAGTGGATGAAACTACATTTATTAGTGCTTTCATGTCAATTCCGCGAACATATAATACATTAAATGATCGTGAGGATGATGATTTAAAAATCGTTTGTTTGAGCCGGTCTGCATTTCCTGATGAGAAAACAAACCGATGCTCTTTGTAGTTGTAGTACACCAACATGGATTAAACGTGTGTTTTTTTTACCACAATTTTGGGGAAATTAATGGATAAAATGCACAGATTATTATTATTATTATTATTATTATTCCCACTCCAATCGGGACACTAGGTCCACCGTTTCCCCGCAGCGAGGCTCCCCCCGTTGACAGTTTCCGTGGGCTGGTCTGGGTGCAGTGGAGGACTGGCCATCGGGACGAATCCCGATGGGCCGGTACTGAAGTGGGCCGGTCGGATAAGTCACTAGCACATCCCCCACTCCCCCCGTTGACAATTTACTAGCGGTACCGAAGTGGGCCGGTCGAGAGTCCCGGGATGATTTTTAGTCCCAGTCCACCACTGGCTACATGACCGTATGATCGCCCATATTGACGCATCTAATTCCTAAACTTCTAACAGATACAACATAAACCGATCCTTCAGCCTCANAGAATTGAATTCTGGTGGAGTATTTAAGGGGCCCATGTATAGTGCCTCCGGTCTAGTTTTGTGTTCAGGAGAAATAAGGCCTGAATATTACAAGGCAGTGCAGGTCATCCCAATAGGTTATTGCGAGGGCTAAGGGTGTCTTACAAGGATATCACGTCCTGCAGTTAAAGGGGAACACGATTGTGACATTTGAGGGTAGAATGTACAATAAAACCTGGTAGATCGTTTTTACAGGATGTGAATCATGACACCTTATACTGATATTAAAGATTGAGAAATATTTTTGGGGTTTTCAATGACAGATGTGTTCACTTCACAGTCTAATTCAGTTCTTACCTGTGATTTAGGTGTAGAAGGGGCCTTGGGAGAATCCGTTTTCCAAAACTGGACTGACTGGTCATGACAGGCCCTCCACTATCTCAAATTGTCAATGCTATAAATACACACCAGTGGCATACACGCACAGTATACAGGGTTTTATATTGTTTAACTCATGGTGGGTTAAAGTCACAAAGTTAACAGATCCTCTCTATCTGTCTTTGGCTTCAAAATATGACTGACTGAATTACTGGAATGGA